>NW_027531425.1:3891566-3934435 GCF_008692635.1 Crocuta crocuta | reverse complement strand
TGCCCGTTTTTTTTTTTTTTTTTTTTTTTTTTTTTCATTTTCTCATCCCTCAGTTTTATAAATTAAAAAAAAAGCTAACTTCGCTTTGAATCTTTGTGACACTTGGGACATCTTATCTTCCTAATTGGTGCTAAATGGCTGGCTTTAGGCTTGTGGGGGAGTGAGAACACTGAGGGGTGAGGCCAGAATAACAAAGTTACCATTGATTTGACATTTGCCAAGCCATGAATTGCCTGATTGTATTCTTCCATTCCCCTAATGGAATCTGTACCATTCTTGCCCTCAATTTCCCAAGGGGAAACTGAAACCGAAGGGCTGCCCCAGGTCATCTTTAAATGCTGCAGCCAGGATTTGGAGCTGGATTCTCCTGAGGTCCCTGGGTGAGTCCAGCGAGGCTGGTGGGGCACTCAGAAGAGAACACTCACGTGCTAGGATTGCTCAGGGCCATGAGATGTGTGATCCATTCACTCCACAAGCACCTATGAGCACTTACTGTGTACCAGGCAATGAGGACACCAAAATGAAAAGAACCTCAGTGCTGGCCCTCCAGGAGTGCAGTCTGGGTGGAGAAGTCAAATAAATAGGTTCTTGCAGGATAAGCTGAGGGCTATATTGGAGGTGTGTGCTTCACGGTGTGGGAGGTCAAAGGAGTGATTACCTCTGCTGTAAAGCAAACAAACTGGCTGGGGTTTGCCATGTGCCAGGCACTGTGCTGGGTGTTGAACAAGACCCAAGAGGGAGAGGGAGCCCCCTAGGCAGAAGGGACAGCTGCACCGTGGTGTGGAGGCTTGGGGCACTGTGGGCACAGTGGGGAGGGGCCAGGGTGAGGAGAAGGAGACAGGTTTAGGGCCACATCACAGAAGATTGCAGGTGCACGTCAGAGGTCTTCAATTTACCCCATAGCTGCAGGTTTGTCCAGCCTTTTGGAATATAAAGACCTTTAACATTTTTTTTTAATGTTTATTTATTTTTGAGAGAAAGAGGGCACAAGCTGGTGTGGGGCAGAGAGAG
This sequence comes from Crocuta crocuta, assembly GCF_008692635.1. Lineage (NCBI taxonomy): Eukaryota > Metazoa > Chordata > Mammalia > Carnivora > Hyaenidae > Crocuta > Crocuta crocuta. The sequence continues at coordinate 3,933,424 of NW_027531425.1, read as the reverse complement.
AGAGGCAGACACGGAATCCAAAGCCGGCTCCAGGCTCTGAGCTGTCAGCACAGAGCCCTTGTGGGGCTGGAACTCATGAACTGTGAGATCATGACCTGAGCTGAAGCTGGATACATAACTGACTGAGCCACTCAGGCGTTCCTATGAAGACCCCTCTTTGTTTTAAATGTTTATTTATTTTTGAGAGAGAGAGTGAGAGAGGGACAGAGAGAGAGAGACAGAGGGTCGAAGCAGACTCTGTGCTGAGAGCAGAGAGCCCCATGCAGGGCCAGGACCCACAAACCTTGAGATCATGACCTGAGCCAAAGTCCAATGCTCACCAACTGAGCCACCCAGAGGCCCCTATGAAGACACTTTTTATTTTATTTTTTAAAGTTTATTTATTTATTTTGAGAGAGATAGAGGGTGAACGGGGGAGGGGCAGAGAGAGAGGGAGAGAGAGACTCTGTGCTTTCAGCACAGAGCCCGAGATGGGGCTTGAGCCCATGAACGGTGAGATCATGACCTGAGCCAAAATCAAGAGCTGGACGCTTAACCGACTGAGCCACCCAGGCATCTCAGGTTATTGTTTTTTGGTTTTTGGTTTTTGTTTTATTAATACAGATTAAAAACTCCTGAGACATCCGCCTCCTAGGAGTTTGGCTTTCAGTACCTTTAAATTGAGAAATACTTGTGCACGTGTGCACTTTCTCAAGGTGTCTTTCTCTCTCCTGCACTCAAATGTCTTTCCTGCAAGTCTGTGTCCCTCCCCTCTGAGTTCCCCCCGCCATTCTCTACAGCCAGAGGATCTTTCAAACTTGTATCTGGTGATGATCTAGCCCCTACTGAAAGCCTTTGACCGCTTTCCTTGGTTCCTAAGGTCAAGTCCGAGCTCTTCAACCCAGCTCAGCAGGCCATGGGTAACCTGAAGCGTGCCCGTCTCCCCAGCCTCATCTCAAGCCTTTTGCCTTTCCCTCCCTCTGTTCCGATCACCCCGGCCTTTATTTGCTGATAAACTGCTCTGTATAGGTGCCGAAAGGCGTTCCTAATTCTACTTCTGTATAGTCTCCTTTTCCTTGTTGGCGACCTCTGCCTCGAGGTGTCAGGAAGCAAGGAGGTGAGGGGTCTGGCGACTTGTACAGATGTTGCAGGAGGTCCTGTGGCCTAAAGTGATGCACACGCCTACAGCTACTGGAAGGAGGGCAGCGGTGCAAAGCAGTGGGCACACGTCCTTCAGGGCATGCAGCGCCGCGCCCTCCCTTCTGTCCCCTGTCCTGCCCCTGCTCCAAGGCATAGGGAGAGTCAGGGCCCTGGCTCCGCTATCTCAATGGGGCCTGGGCCAAGGCACCACCTGGTGTGAAGTGAGGTGAGGCAGATGTCAGCCTTGGCCTTCTGGACTTTGTTTGAGCCTCGTGGGGAGTCCGTGTTCTGCTGGGGATGAGGAGGAGGCAGAGTCCCAAGGGCCTGGTCTAGGCTGCAGCATGACCCAGTCTCCCTCTTGCCCATTTGACTTCAAAGTCCTGGAGGTGACTTGGGCAGGTGTGAGGTGACTCCTCAGTACAGGCTGGGCAGCCTAAGACACCCTGGCCTACTTCTCCCTGCCAAACCTGTCTTCCTTCCAAAGGACGATGTGGGTTGGGATGGTCTTAGAGGAAGCCTAACATCTGGGGCATGTTTTGAGGTTCCCGTTGCAAGATTTGAACCCATGGCCCAGGTTGTAAGAGGAGGCCTAGTACCTGTCCCTTGACAGGTCAGTCAAGGCCAACTGGACCCCTGGCTAAAGTTTTTAGCCCTGATCCCCCCTCAGGCGGCTTCATGGAGATTCAGTCTACCCCTGTCTCTCCGCAGATGCTGATAAGGGCCCGGGGGTTGGGAGAATGGGGCCCTAATGAGTGAAGAGAGGGTAGGCACCCAGCAGCCTGCCCCATGCCAGGCTAGAGACCTGGCACTGGGCTCCTAGCAGCCTGGAAAGCTGTTATTCTAGAACCTGATAACTGCCAGGGCTAGGCCGAAGATAAGGGGCAGCTGTTTGAAGTCCAGAGAGATAAGAACTTCAGAGAAAGTTGATAAGAGGAGTGAGATGCTCAGGGTTAGGCTCCCCTGTCTCGCCTGCCTGCGTTTTGCCAGTTTCAGCGCCAGCAGCCCACCCCCACGCCCCATCCCCCAGCACCGCAAGGAGCCTCCATGGCGCTAGTCTCCTGACAGGTGGTCTGGGCACCTCTCCCGGTGTCTGTGTCTGGGCCTGCAGGCCTCAGCTCTTGTCCTACAGCTGGCAGCCAGCCCGGCCTTCCCGACCTCGCTTCTTTGCTGCCCGTGGGGCCTTCTTCCCAAATGCATTCACTAATGTATGTAACAACTATTTTATGAGGGCCTTGTCAGGCACGGCTCTGGGCGCCAGAGATACAGTGGGGAATCCACCGGACACGGTCCCTGCTCTCATGGGGTTTATGCTCTGGGGGTTGGGGACAGAACACGAACCAGTGACAGCAGCGAGAGGTGAGTGCCATGGAGGAAGCGGTGAGGAGGACGTGGGGGGCATCTGAGCATGGCGATGGGGGGCTTGAGACAGAGTGATCAGGATGGCCCTTCCAAGGAGATCTGGAGGATGCAAACTGGCCAAGAGAACACCCTTCTGGAGAGAGCAAGTGCAGAGGCCCCAGGGCCAGAGGGCATCTGATCGTCTGAAGGACAAGCAGAAGCAGGACCGGGGACAAGGATGGTAGTAGCAGTGGCAGAGGGTAGGTGCCCGGTGGAGGCACAGAGAGGAAGTTTAGGGATGGTTATATGCACCATGGGAAGCCATGGGAAGTTGAATCAGAGGGCATCTGATACATTTTTTGGAAATTTCATTTCATTTTTTAAAATTAAAGACAATTTATTTTTATTTTTTCTTAAAAAAAATTTTATGTCCTTATTTTATTTTGAGACACAGAGTGAGTGGGAGAAGGGCAGAAAGAGAGGGAGACGCAGAATCTGAAGCAGGCTCCAGGCTCTGAGCTGTCAGCCCAGGGCCCGAGGCTGGGCTCAAACCCGTGGACTATGAGATCATGACCTGAGCCGAAGTCAGACACTTAACTGACTGAGCCACCCAGGTGCCCCTGGAAATTGCATTTTTGCTGCTGATGGAAGGGACAGAGTGATAAGCAAGAAGCACAGCCTGGAAGGGTGAATGCTGGCCTTGCCACTTGCTGTCTGTTGGCCTTGGGCCAGACACATGACCTCTTTGTGCCTCTGTTTGCACAGGTAGAAAACCAGGCATTGGTCAGTCTGTTTTTATTGAGTGTCACCTGTGCCCAGGTGCTGTTCCAGGGGTGCTCATAGTGGTGGACAGGGCAGGGACCAGGCTTATGTGGGGCTTGCATCCTAATGGGGAAGCCAGACACAGAATCAGCAAGCTAGCGGGGAGTGGCAGGTGCCTTCTGAGGAATTAAAATAGGACACCAGGGGCACCTGGAGGGCTCGGTCAGGGTTAAGCAATTAAGTGGTTAAGCATCTGACTTCAGTTTATGTTATGATCGCATGGTTTGTGAGTTGGAGCCCCGTATCCAGCTCTGTGCTGATAGCTCAGATCCTGCAGCCTTCTTTGGATTCTGCATCTCCCTCTCTCTCTGCCCCTCCCTGCTTGCGCTCTGTCTCTGTCTCTCAAAAATAAATAATCATTAAAAAGATAATAAAATAAAATAATAGACACTGGAGGGGTGCCTGGGTGGCTCAGTCGGTTAAGCAGTTAAGTGTCTGGCTCTTGATTTCAGCTCAGGTCATTATCTCACAGTTCGAGGGATCAAGCCTCGTGTCGGGCTCTGTGCTGACAGTGTGAAGCCTGCTTCAGACCCTCATTTCCCTCTCTCTCTACCCCCCTCTCTCTCCCTATCTCTGAAAATAAATGAATAAACACACAAAAACAGGTCACCAGTTAGCAGGTGACTAGGTGTGGTCAGAAAGGGACGGAGGAGGTAACAGTCAGTCAGAGACCCACCTGCCATGGGACGGGCCTTCACTGAGGGACCTGAGGAGGGAAGGAGCTTGACAGAAGGTGACAGAAGCTACCTCGCTGGGTTGTCAGGATGGTGCCCAACACGTTACTGTTTATAAAGACTACTTTCTGGCAGGAGAGCTGGGAAGAACTGGGGTTTGAGAGCTGATGTGGCCAACTGAGGGAGAAGAAAGAATCCAGAAGACCCCTAGGGCATTGACTTTATGGGAAACAGGGCTGTTATTCTTTACCGAAGCATGCCGTTTACTGGAGGGGTCCCTTGCCCTAACCACAGGCTGCCCTCACCTGGGCCCTATCTCATTCCGGCGAAGTCTGAAACGTTCTGGCTAGGTCCTTACCAAGGTCCACCTCTGCCCCTCCCTGCACACCCGGCCTCGCCCTGTGGCGTCCGGCCCCCTTCTCCTCAGAGCCTGGGGGGAGCAAACTGCCCCTCGCAGCCCCATCCTGCACAGCCTGTCTGACATCTGCAGGCCCAGGGAATCTTAACGATCCAGTTTCATCCCCTCCTGTTTTCCGCATGGGGAAACTGGGGCTCTGTGATTTATCTAGCACTCCTTTCCCTGCATGCTTTCACCACAAGTCATTCAAATATTTATTGAGCTCCCACTGTGTGCTATTTTAGGCACTGGAGATAGAGCAGTGAACTGAGCAAAACAGACAAAAATCCCATCCTCATGGGGCCAGCATTCTGCTTGGGGAGACTGATAATAAAAACAGAATGACCAATCAATAAACAAATAATTATGTCACATGCTGGTATGTTCCTTGAAGAAAAATAAAGCAGGGCAAAGGGACTGAGATGAAGCCACGGGTAAGGGTGTGAGTTCCCTGCAGAAAGACTTCTTAGTGAAGGGAGTGTGTGATCAGAGCCCTGAGTACGTCAGCCTTGGGGCCAGCATGGGGAAGAGGATTAGGGCAGAAAGCAATTATGGGGTCCCAGAGGCAGAAGAGTGAGCCTGCTGTGAGGAATATCGAGAAGCCCCGTGCAGCTGCACAAAGCAAAGAGGCAGAGGGTGGGAGGAGATGAGGTCTGAAGTGGAGGCAGATCTTGTAGGGCCTTTGTTGGGCTTTGGCTTTCACTTTGAGTTAGATGAGGAGCCAAAGGAGTATTTGGACTGTCTTGCTGCTGTGTAGGGAAGAGTGTGGGGACCTCTCTTGAAAAGGACACCACATATCCTTGGGGGACACTCGCTACAGAGTCCACGCTACATGCCAGAGCCTAGTTCATGAGTGGTTTGCTGTCCTTGACCCCTACGTGGGCCCCTTGGGTACTTCAGCTGGGAATCGCCCAGAATGCCGGACAAACGCGCCCATCAGGGGGCAGAGATCTTGATTTGTTGCCCCCAGCCAGCTTGGCCTGAGGATGGCCGACCTCCCTCCAGGTACAAGTTTACAAGTGCACAGTGGTTTTGATGCAATCTCATGCATTACAATGAACCATTGTTTACTCATAGCCCCATCTGTCAGCTTTTATCTGTTCCATCTCTGCCTGACTATATGCTTCCTCAGGGGAGGGACTGGGTCTCCCTGACCTTAATTTCAAGGTCATATTGCAACTGTAAAAGGTCATAAGCCCCTGTGGGTGGCTGCTGGCAGGGAGAAGTCCTACAGAGGAAAGAACAAGGATTCACATCATGGCCTGGGAGTTAGGAGACCTGACTTCTAGCCTCTGTTTTACCACTCACCTTGCTGAGTGATTTCCCCTCTCTGACCCTCAGTTTCCCCATCTGTAAAATGATGTGGACTGGGCTAGGTCGGTGATTCTAACATTATTTTTGAAATATCAACAAAATCTATGGTTCTCTCTAGAATACCGGATACACAAAAAGGCATATGATTGAGAGGGGCGTGCTAATAAGCTCCTAGATTTGTCCCTAAGGCTTTCTCCAATTCTGATAATGTGATTTCTTTCTTTCTTTCTTTCTTTCTTTCTTTCTTTCTTTCTTTCTTTCTTTCTTTCGAGCAGGGGAGAGGGGCAGAGGGAGAGAGAGAATCTTAAGCAGGTTCCAGGCTCAGCGAGGAGCTGCTCTCTGGACTTGATCTCACAACCCGGAGATCATGACCTGAGCTAAAATCAGGAGTCTGGACGCTTAGCCACCGGAGTCACCCAGGGACCACCTGACAATGTGTTTTTTTGTGTTCGGATTGTAACACTGGCTCAGGGGGGCTCCAGCTTGAAGAAGGGACTGGTTTTAATCTCCATGTGATAGAAGATTCGTATTTATTGGTTTCTTTAAAAAGGTACATGGGATCCATTGGTGGAGACAAAGGAGTTTGTGGTCTGGAACCTGTGTGTCCTCAGCCTCCTGCTCGGGCCACCTGGGGTGGTGGAGAAAGGACCCCCCTCCCCCCAGATGCTGGCTCCCAGTTGTTCCCATGTGAGAGGTGCAAGGAAGGTGAGTAGGGCCACGAGGTGAAGTGAGACAGAGACAGGAACTGGGAGGAGGCCGGGGTTGGGAGTGGCAACCACGGGCAGAGGGGTGCAGAGCTGGAGCAGGAAAGGGGACCTGGACCCATGTGTCACTGGACAGACTCGCCTTGTGCCAAAGCAAATGGGAGAAGAGGCCCCTGAGAGTCTGAGGCATTGCCCTCCCCTGACTGAAGATCTGGGAGACGGGGGTGGCCCTGAGCCAAACCGGGCCCCACCCTTTCTCACCAGGCAGTGCCTCTCTGCACGTTCACACCCAACGCTGCGCTGGCAAGGCTGTGAATTGAGCTCCGGGTGCCCAGGTGGAGAGGGGAGGGGACCCACCCTGTCGTCCTGGGTCTCCCGCAGCTCCCTTCTATTCGAGGTTCACACAGGCCCAGCCCAGGGAAGAAGCTGTGCTCCCAGTGGGCTCAGGACAGGTACGGATTAGGGGCTGATGACAGGTTGTCAGCGGCCCCGAGGACAACGCCATAATCCCCAGCACCCCACACCACAGTGCCCTTTGATCCAGCCTCTGAAAGCTTGATTATGAGACACAGCCCATGTTTCCATAAAGGGGAGAACAATTGTTTCCAACCCAGACAAAGGACTCTTTGTACAGCCCTGGGACCCGAGCCCCAGAGCCGCTTGGGGAGAGGAAGGATGGCCCCGCCCTGAGTGGGGGTTGGCGGGAGTCGGGGCAGGGCAGTGCTGGGCGAGGCAGTGCTGGGCTTCGGACTCCCGCTGAGCCTGCCCCTGGTGGGCAAAGGGCATTAGTGACGTCCGCCGCCTGCTGGAGGGTCACACCCAGGCTCAGGTGGGGTAGAAGGGGGCTCCTATCTGAATTGTTCCAGCCCTGGGCTCCGGATGTGCACAGTCTTTCTCCCTGCGAGGGCCGGCATTGGGGTATGCGGCTGCTCCCCTCTGTTGGAGGGAAGGGGCCGGCTCCTTCTTGTTGCCAGTTTCCCACCCCTGAGCAAACAGGTGTCAGGGTAGGAAGTGAGGGATTTGAAATCCAGAGTATCTTGGGGGCAGGGGGCCTTGGAGAATGTCTGGAAGGAGGAAGGAAGAAGGGGGTGTTGGGGGGAGTTCGCAATTCTTGATGCAGTAGAACCATTCAGTCTGGAGCTGCCCCCTGCCCTTCCCCACCTGCCCTTGCGGTTTCCCTGGGACCGAGGACCTGGGACCTGCAGATTTTGCAAAACAAATGAGGCTGTCAGGGACGGTGAGAGTTTTGCTCTCCTTCCAGTGCAAGGCGGAGACGTCCGGATTGGTGGGGCTTCTTTCCAACCCCAGTTGCACCCCTCACCCATTTGTTAGTTAAATCCACCCCCTGCCCTCCCTTCCATCTCTTCTATTTGCCTCTGACAAGACCCGGGGGTGAGCCTGGCTGTAGACTGGCATCCTCATCAGGGGCAGTGATCAGGCAGGGAGCGGGGTCTGGCCCCGAGGAATTCAGGAGAATACTGTTCAACAGGGCTGCAGACTGGGTTTGGGGTCTTATTAGGGCCGCACCTGCAGAGACCAGAATGGCTTGTCCCAGGAAGAAGATAACCAGAAAGCGCTGAATGTCTACTGCGCAAACATTGCCAGCATGGCCTACTGATACCACAAAGCCGCGTGTCCCATTCGCCTTGGTGAGGGAGAGGGACAGGGCCATATCCACAGACATTTGGTAGCCTCTTAAGCAAGGACAGCAAGGTCTGAATGAATTGAGAATTGGGAGTTTGTCGTCATGCAGCAGGCAGGGATTGGTAGAAACAGCCAGGCGAGCAGTTTTGAAGCAAAGGATTTAAAGAATTTGAGGGAGCAAACTGTTGGAAGTCTTTCCCTGTAGATCCTACAGCGAACGATCAGGCCTTTGGCCTGGAACCATAATGTTATGCTAATGCAGACGATGGGATAGTAAAGTCCTACCATAAATCATGCAGGTAGATAGTCTAGGTCTTAGGTGTAAGTTGAGAGGGTAAATTCTCTAGGGGCCTGTCAGGGGCTTGAGGTGGAGTGGCTGGCAATGCTCTGATCCTAAAGAGCAGTGACCAGACTGCCTGATGGGGACGGGGAAGCTTTAAACTTGGAGAACTGGTGGGGGGAGAGGAACTCCAGCTGACCCCAGAAGAGGCCAAGTATGTGGGCTGCGGGTGCCAAGCCAGTCCCTGCCCATTGAGGCGGGCTGTGTTGACTTTGGCAGCCCCTCCCTGAGCCTCCTTCTACCCCAGGAGGGCCTGAAACTGACACTGGGGCCTGCCGGGACTGGAGATGTTCCCAACCCAGTCCTGCTCAGGCCGGCTCTGGCAGGCTGCGGCCCTGGCAGAGGAAGCCAGGCAGGCATGGATGGGGGGAGGGATGCCGTCCCCAGATGTGCTGGTGCCTGGACCCCACTGGTTGAGGCCCGGGCTGGGGGACATCAGAACGGAATGAGTGGCCTCTTCTTGATCTCAGACTGAAGATCTGGACAGACAAGGCAGGGGAAGGAAAGAGATGAGCTGCGGGGACATCAGCTGGCACCCTATGGGCCTCTCTTTACGATGCACCTACAATGGGCTGAAATCTATAGACACACTCCTCATTTGTCACTACAAACCGTTTATGGATGAAGAAATAGAGGCATAGGGCTTCAGTGACTTGGACAGACAGTCAAGATGGAATTCAAAGTCAAGTTTCTGTGGCTTCAGAGGCCAAGTCTCTGCCGTGCCACTTGGCAGCAACCCCTTGGACTACCCAGGATCTCGTTCCCACAGATGTGGAGAGGGCAGCTCAGATCACTCATGTCTTGGCTGAAGGGACGAGGTGACAGCCAGACACAGAAGTGGGAAGAAGAGGGAGAGAAGTGAGGAAAGGGGCAGTCAGTCCAGAGGGGTGGGCAGGAAGAGATGGGGAAGAAAGGATAGGGGGGGAGATGGAGAATGCGTGTGTATGCGTGGTGTGTGTGTGTGTGTGTGTGTGTGTGTGTGTGTGTGTGTGTGCGAGCACACATGCACATGTGCAAAACTAATTACATCCCAAATTTTGAAAATTACCCTTACATCTACTGTCCCTTTTCACAAAGAGATCCGCGCAGGAGGAATGGGGCCTTAAGAGAGCCAGTGGAGGACAGAGACCTAAGACACATGCATAGTTGGGGAAAGGGCAGTGGGAAGATGAGGTAGAGGGGCAGAAGGAGCCGGTGCTGGAAGTGGGCTGTTCTCCTCTGGGCCAGCTCCCCACAGCGCCCTCAAGCCCCCTGCTTTTCATCATGGTGATGGTGATGGGGATGGCTGACCAGAATCTTCGAGTCCTGCCTCTGCTGCCCACGGGCAGTCCTCCAGACAAGATCCGGCCTTGTTGCAAGCTGAGAGGTGGGGTGGGAGGGGCACTAACCCCACTGCTAGTGGGCTGAGATGTCGATAGGAGTCAGGCGGGTGCACTGGGTTCTGAACAGTGGGATGCAAGGGATGGACTATGCCACAGAGACTTTCTGCCTGGTGATGAGGGACTCTCTATTGTCAGTACAGAGAAAGCCTGGGTCCTTTAAGAAGCCAATGCCACCTTTCTTGAGGAGGCCAATTGAGGGTGAGGAGGGGAAGGGAAAGGAGGAGGGAAAGACCTGAGCTGGAACCCCAGTTTTCTGACACCCTTGGACCTCAACCCCATATCATCTCTCACTCATGCCTCAGTTTCCCAAAAGGAATTAATTATAACGATAAGAAAAATAATAGCAGCTATTGTTTACTGAAAACCCTTTGGCAGACACCTGGTTAAGTGCCTTGTTTTAAATTTATTTCTGAAATCTGCAACAGTGTGGCAAGTTAGGTCTTCTTATACTCATTTTACAAGTAAAGAAACAGAGTCTCAAAGAGATTAAAAAACTTTCTCACTTGGTCTAGGATTCCTTTAAAGCCCATCGATCTCATCTGGAGCTGATCCCTCCTCCAGAGGCCAACCCATGCTCATAGCCAGTTTTCGATGGAGACAGTCCTCCCCAGGAAGGGTGGCCACACAGCCACTGAGCCCTGCTCACCCCCATCAGTTCTGCAGATTACCAACTACAATGTCAGCCCCTTCAGGCATAGATTCACTTCCCACATGCTCATCCCTTTGCTGGTGTGAGCTTCCTCTCTCCAGACCAAGCCTTCCACTGCTTCCCTTTGTTCTAGACTCTTCCATTTTGCCCTCTAAAAGTCTTGACCCATGAACATTTTCTGCATGCTTAATTCAGCCCTTTCATGGATTATTCTCAGCACCTATGGCCTCAACAGGAACCTGGCTTCCCGAGGAGCCCACTTCCAGCAGCATCCCCAGGGTGGCCGTGACCTTCCCCCACACCTTCCAGGCACTGCGGGGAGGGCTTGCTCACTAGTGTCACTTCCAGAGGGTCTCGCAAGGCCCCTTCCCTCTGGCTTTGCTCTCTGTCCCCTCTTCGGTCACTCTTCTCTACCACCTGCTGGTTATGTGGCCTAATTCTTTTTGGATGTGTGTGAGTGGGGGGACCTGTATGGGCATCTCTCCTCCTCCTGCCATGATTCAGGGTGATTTCAAAGTCCACGGAGACACCATTCAGTGCAGTAACCTCTTTGTTCCTTAACCTCAACCCCAAAGATCTTCCCTCCCTCTGTGTCAGCTCTCCATCTCCATGACCACGTCCTGTATTTTGTTATCACTAGGAACTGCCCTACGACTTCAGTCTTAAATTCAAATATCTCACGATCTCCTCTTTCCCTCTCCAGCTTTTCTAGTCTTTATTTGTAATTCACAAGTTTGATACTTCAAGTCCTGTGGTGCTACTGCCTTGTCCCTGTATCCATCAGCTACTTCCTGCTTTTGTTCCCTGCAAATCCAGTCAGACCTCAGCCTGTCATTCTAACCCCTTTGTAACCCCCTCGCTCATTAGTTATTCTATTGCATGAGTTGTAAGTGCTCTTAACTGCAAACAATATAATCCATTCTATTTTAAGTAACAGGGTTTTTTTTTTTCAAGGGATAAAATGAACTCCCAGAATTGTTGGAAGGGCTCAAAACAGAGTCGAGGCTGACTTCCCAGAAGAATAAAAGCACAAAAAACCTCCCCCAAACCCATCACAGAATTAGGCTGTGTCTGTGCTGATGGAGGAGTTGTATTAGCCGGGTTCCTGCGTTGGCTGATGGCTCAGGGCCTGTCCCTCTGCCGAGATTCCAACCAGCCTATTCCCACCAGCCTCTTAAGGGTTTACTCCACCATGTTGGGAGTGGAACTGGCTTTAGTCTTTGCTTTCAATGTTTTTGTATTACGGGGTGACTGGGTAGCTCAGTGGGTTAAGCATCCGACTCTTGATTTCAGCTCAGGTCATGATCTCACGGTTGTGGGATCGAGCCCCACGTTAGGGTATATACTGGCAGCATCGAGCCTGCTTGGAATTTTCTCTCTCTCCCTATCTGCCCCTCCCCGGCTTGTGCTTGTGCTCTCTCTCTTTCCCAAAAATAAATGAATTAAATAAAAAAACACCAATTTTAAACATCTTTGCCCACTGTCAACCTGTTTTTTATTTTATTATTATTCTTAATGTTTATTTATTTTTGAGAAAGAAAGAGAGTGTGACTGTGGAGGGGCAGAGAGAGAGGGAGACACAGAACCCGAAGCAGGCTCCAGGCTCTGAGGTGTCAGCATAGAGCCCCACATGGGGCTCGAACTCACTGACTGTGAGATCATGACTTGAGCCGAAGTCAGACGCTCAACCGACTGAGCCACCCAGGAGCCCCTGTCAACCTCTTTTTTTAAAAAAAATGTTTACCTACTTTTGAGAGAGAAAGAGAGCATGAACAGCAGAGAGAGAGACAGAGAGAGAAACAGAGGATCCAAAACAGGCTCTGCGCTGACAGCAGAGAGCCCAATATGGGGCTCAAATTCACCAATCGTCGGATCATGACCTGTGCTGAAGTTGGAGCCACCCAGATGCCCCTGCCAATCTCTGTGTCAATCTTTCTCCATCGAGTGCTACTCCTTCCATGCAGCCCATCAGCCCCTCTGGCCTACCCCACTGTAACAGCCTGTTGACTGGTTTTCCAACCTTGAGCCTTGTGTCCTCTCTACGGCCACCCTCGAATTTATTGGCATCCCTCCCTCCCCAATATCCACTCCACTGTGGGCTTGTCAAACCCCTCTCTGTGCCTCCAGGTTTGCAATTTTATTTCCTCTGCTGGGAAAACTCACCTTTCTTGTCCTTGCCTGTTTAACTTCTATCCTGTACCTAAAGATGTCATAGCATAGATGACACCTCTTCCAGGAAGCATTCCTGGATCACAACCCCCGGATTAATTGCCCTTCTGGTTATTCTGAAGAGCTCTGTGCCACTCTTTTGTCACTGCCTATCTCCGCAACCAGACTGTAAGCTCCTATAGGGGTTTGTGCCTTGTTTCCTGTTTCAAACCAACACCGAGTAGAGCTTGATGACATTCAAAGCATAGGAAATGATGAATTAGTACATGAGTTCATTAATTAAAGAGTGCCCAAGCTCAAAGAGCTAGGAAGTGACAAACCAACCCAGATCAGCTGCTTTCCCTCATGCTATGCTCCTTCCCTGAATAAGTCAGGACAATCTGGTTCTCAGGGTTTTTTTCTTTTTTAACAGTTTTATTGAGTAATAACTGACATACAATTAATTGCACATATTTAAATTGTACAACTTAGTAAGTTTCAACATCCATATACACCTGTGAAATTAACAGCACAATAAAAAACAGGGAACAAATCCATCAGGCCCCAAATTTTTCCACAGAGTGAAAGATTGAACAATGGATTTTAGTGTCACAGAGCACAAAAAGTTCACTGATACGGTTCCAGATCCCACAATCGCAGCTAACCTCTAAGAAATTCCATTTGTTGAGTTTTAGTTTAGTGTTAAAGAAAAGCCACAATACACAAAAAAGCTATCAAAGGTCTCCTCACTCTTTCAGCTATGGATCTGCATGAATCTGAGTTTTATTCATATCCGTCACCCAAAACACATCACGATTAATTGAATGCTGAGGCAGATATGAAAATCAGCTGTATTTTATTAAGTCAAGATGTCATAGATACTTGCGAAAAAATGTAAAACAATGCCATATTCTCACTAATTTTTTTGTCTGCTTTAGAAAATATGTTTTTTTAAATTAAAATGTTATTTAGGTTCAATATCATGAGTTTATTATTGTTATTTTTTTTCCAAACGCTTATTTATTTTAGAGAGAGAGAGTGAGTGCATGCACAGGCGTGGGGGAGGGGCAGAGAGCGCGAGAGAGAATCCCAAAGAGGCTCTACACTGTCAGCATAGAGCCCGAAGCGGAGCTTGAACCCACAACCTGTGAGATGGGCACTAAGGAGGGCACTTGTGATGAGCGCTGAGTGTTGTATGTAAGTGATGAATCACTGAATTCTACTCCTGAAAAAAAAAAAAGATTAAAAAAAAGACTTCCCAGCATCAGCAAGCAGTCTCCTACCTTCTGCAGGGTGAGAACTTCCCCCGAGACCATGTGGACACAGACATAGATAGCCGGTCCCTGTCTTTAAGGAGTTCATGACAGAACAAGCCACATCTGGGACAGAGTAAGCCGTGTGAACTAGATAAGAGTTCTGGGATCTCTGCGATCATCTCTCAACTTTCCCAATCAAAAAAAACAAAGAAACAAAAAAACGCAGTAAAGTGCTTTTACGTGCATTTTCTGATTTTATCCTCACAGTAACCCTGTGATTGTCGGCAGGGAAGGGATTAATTATTCATATTTCTACACGAAGAACCTGAGACTTGGAGAGCTTATGGGAATGAGCCACAGGTGGAAGAGATAGAATTAAGATAAGAAAAGCAGGGCTTGCCTGCTGTTTTTTCTGAAACACTGTGGGGATGTGCACCATGCAGGAGGTGGAAGCTTTGAACACCAAGCAGACTGCTTTCCATTCTCACGCAGAGCTGGGACCTGCCCTGATGGAGCCTGCTCCCACCTGCAGACACCTGAGGGTCCCGCCCCTCCTCTCTCTTTCCCGCCCATCCCAGCAGAAGAGGAACACTTTCCTTTCCTGCTTTGCTGACCCTCCCTCCAATGCTCTCAGGGAACTTTTCCCTTCTCCCCTACCCCTCCTTTTTTTTTTTTTTTTTAAAGGAAGCTTACTGGCGATATCAGTTCCATACAACAAAATACACTCATTTTATTTATTTATTTATTTTTTCGAGAGAGTGCACGAGCCGAGGAGAGGAATAGGAGGAAAGAGAGAATCTTAAGCAGATTCCACATTCGGCTCAGAGCCCGACGTGGGGCTCGATCCCACAACCCTGGGATCATGACCTGAACTGAAATCGAGTTGGACGCTCAACCAACTGAGCCACTCAGCTGCCCTAAAAGACACTCATTTTGAGTATACTTCTGATGCGCTTGGCATATGCATGCAGTCCTGTACTCACCGCCACTATCAAGTTTAGAGTATTTGCATCACCCCCTAAATTCCTCTAGAGCTCCTTGTACATCCCCACCTTCTTCCCCCAGCAGGCCAACCACTGGCCCCGTTTTGGTCACTATCATTTAGCCTTTTCTAGAATATAAATGGAATCATGCAGTCTATACTCATTTGTACCTTGCTGCTTCTACCCTGAGTCCTGTTTCTGAGATCTGCCCATGATAGTTTACACACCAGTAGTTTATTCCTTATTCTTGCCAAGTAGTATTCCACTGTGTGATACACCATAGTATGTTTATCCGTTCAGCTGTTGGTGGGCTCCGGGTTGATTCCAGTTTAGGGCTAGTACAAATAATGCTGCTCCGAACATTCCTGGGCATGTGTTTTTGTGGACATATGCTTTCATTTCTCTTGGGTAGAGACTAGAAATGGCATTCCTAGCTTGGATGAGAAGGGTATGCTCATAGGAAACTACCTTAACAGTCTGTTAGCATACTATAAAGTTAAGCGTACACTCTCACCTTTATTTTATTTATTTATTTATTTTTATATANCCGCACTGTCAGCACAGAGCCCAATGTGGGGCTCGAACTCACGAACTGTGAGATCACGACCTGAGCCAAAACCAAGAGCCAGACGCTTAACCAACAGAGCCATCCAGGTGCCCCTCAGCTCTATTTTAATGTGACATACAGAGTCCTCCATTCCTGCCATGACTTCATATGCATTCCATCAAAGTACCCTTTTCAGAAAGTTAAACACCTGAATCTCCTATGGAAAATAAGCATACGTCAAAGCCTTCTTTAGTTTACATACGCTCGAAGCGGGTTCAGCAGAGAGTATGAGAGCCCACATGTATACAGCCAGTGGACAGCAGGATACTAGCAGAAGACGGTAAAGTTAGATGCAAAATCGGCTAACATCCTTTAAGACAACAATACTGCGCCCTTTGACATCTTTTCTACCAGATAAAAACTACTTGCAACTTATCAATTTCCCACAAATTAACATCTAAACTAATAGAGCCCTATGGGGCCCTACTCAGTCGTAAATAGTAAATCAAACAGAGCTGTCTTCCTTAAGGCATCTGATGAGCTTTAGATCAGCTTGTTAGTGCTGTTGGATAATTTTGAAAGACCACACAGTCACCATTTGCCGTATTGCCAATTGGAGAGTAATTTTTCTTAAGAAGGGGTATTAAAGGGAGCATCTCTTCACTGACTGGGTAGGATGCTATCCAAGTCATGAATCACTTAATAAAGCCAAGGACATCTTCAAAAAAAAAAAATGCATTACTAAAATCCTCCAGGTTCTATAAATAACCTCACTCCTCCCCCTCTTTTCCCTCTTCTCTTTGTCCCGCTGACTCTGCTCCTTCTTCAGGCCTGAGGTCAGATGTCCTGTCTCTGACATGTCCCCCCACCACCAACAGCATCCGGGGTTGGGCACTTCCTGGGCCCCACCAACACCCCTGGCTTCCCTCCATCCCAACAGCCCAGCCAGCGTGCCCGTTGGTCTCCTCCGGAAGCTCCCCGACTGTCACAGGGCGGGACTGTTTTTTCATTTCTGTATCCCCAGGGCCTAGCCCAGTGTTTGGCACCCCGTAAAGCTAAATAAATGTTTGCTGAATACATCGAATGAGGCACTGGCTAGATGCCTCCTCAAGGTCTCTTCCAGACTTGATGAATCTTCATTTATGGATTGGTTGCCATGGTTACGCATCTATTCGCTTCCGGCTCCCTCTCCCTGTTCCCCTGCCCCGCTTTTTCCCTCATGCAAAAGGAAGCAGAAAAGGTCTCCCCACAAGAGCTGGAGGCTGTGGAGAAACTGAGGCAACTCTCCTGTACTCCCCCTTTAAACAACATTTTTTTAAATGTCTTTATTTTATTTTGAGAGACAGAGAGAGAGCGGGGGAAGGGCAGAGAGAGAGGGAGACACAGAATCTGAGGCAGGCTCCAGGCTCTGAGCTGTCAGCACAGAGCCTGACACGGGGCTCAAACCCACGGACTGTGAGATCACTGACCTGAGCTGAAGTTGGATGCTTAACAGACTGAGCCACCCAGAGGCCCCTTTTGTACTCCCCCTTAAGCCCTTCCCCTGAGGGGGTGGCTCACCAAATAGAAGAGGACCCACATATGCATAAATTTGGTTTCAAGTCTCCACATCTTTCCCCAGGGGAATTTGGGGCTCACCCACTCTAGGGGTAGCTGGTCCCCCTGAGAATTCTTGGGGCTTTAGAAACTCAAAGAACCTGATTGTGTGGTAATTTCCTCTTTACATATTTATACTAGGGCTATTGAATTCATCTTGGAACCTTCACTGACTCAGTCTTTCAGTCTCCCTTCCTTAATTAAATAAGCCCCAGATGCCCCTAAGAGTCTGAGGAGAGGAACTTTCTTTCTCTTGGGGAGGTATTGCCAGACCCCACACCTCTCTCTGGTCTTTCTCCACAGGCCCCTTGATTTTTTCCCCCTTCCCTGTATAGGTCCCGTATAACCCGGACCCAGGCCACGACAGAGCCTTCCACCAATGTCCCATAACACAGCTGGGAAAATGAACAAACAGAAAAAACACAATTTGGGGTTGGCGAGACAAGGCTTCTAGTCCAGGGTTCTCAGGCCTAGGGTGACCGTAACATCTCAAACCTGGACACTCTGGCACATGAAGGGGTCACAGTTAATAATCCTATCGGGACAGGGGCGCCTGAGTGGCTCGGTTGTTTAAGCTCTTGGTTTGGGCTCAGGTCATGATCTCACAGTTCGTGAGATGGAGCCGCACGTTGGGATTCTCTCTCTGTCCCTTCCCTGCTCGCGCGCACTCTCTCTCCCTCAAAATAAATAAGTAAACTTAAAAAACTAGTAATCCTATTGGGAAAATAGCATAAACTGACTGTCCTGGGCACTCTGAGATGGACTGTCAGTCAGGCCCCGTCACTGACACAGACCCAGAGAAATACATCACTGAGAGAGCCTGCTTTATCCACGCTTTCATGGTGCAAACGTTTACTTTTATCTCTATTGGGAATTCAAGATAGCAAGAGGTCTCTGGCCTAGGGAAGCTTACAGTTGAAATGACGGCTCATCACAGAGTGTATGGAATGCCTGGATAAGCATTGTGACAAATGGCAAGAAAGAGGAAGCCCAGGGTGCTATGGGAGCAGGAGGGAGGAAGTTCACCTGCCCCTCCTCCCTTCCTTCGAGAAGGGTGTTAGTCTGTCAGCCTCTCAGGGCTTTGGAAGCAGGAGTAGAAATTAACTGGTAGGGAAGAGGTTCAGAGTGAACAGCAAAGACTTCCAGTCAGAAAATACAGTCCGTTGGGGCACCTGGGTGGCTCAGGGGGTTAAGCCTCCAACTCTTGATTTTGGCTCAGTTCATGATCTCATGGTTTGTGGGTTCGAGCCCTGCATCTGGCTCTGTGCTGACAGTGGGGAGCCTGCTTGGGATTCTCTCTCTCTACTGTGTTTTCTCTCTTTCAAAGATAAATAAACTAAAAAAAAAAAAACCAGCCTTGGGTGCCTGGGTGGCTCAGTTGGTTGAGCCTCATGGTGGGNCCCAACGCGGGGCTCGAACCCACGAACCGCGAGATCATGACCTAAGCGAAAGTCAGACGCTTAACCGACTAAGCCACCCAGGCGCCCCTGTGTTGATTTTTTTGAGTAACCAGAAGCTCCTGCCTTTTTCGGGCCTTCCTTTTCCAATGCCATCCTGTGTGCTCTGCCTCTGGGAGAGCCCCGCATTACTTCCCTGAGCCATGGTGGTCAGAGGGCACCTCCCCACTGGCTTTCAGAAATGTGTGTTGAATAAATGAAAGACAAAGACTCTACACTGTTCTTCTGTGATGTGAACGCGAGGCTTAGCACATTAGCTTATTATTCATACTAGAGTCTTCTTCGATATTATTTTCATCTTCCAAAAATCGATCCCACATTACAACATGCCAGGACTTGCAGGTTTGTGCTCCAGTCGTTGCATTTAATCCTCACAACAATCCCACGAGGTAAGTGTTCTCAGCCTCGCTTCACAGATGAGGCTCAGTGAGACCAGAAATTTGCCCAGGTCTCTGCTGACCTGACGAGTGACAAGCTAGGATGACCTGATCCTCAGCTTTCTCTCAATTCTACCCTGGCGATCACAATACTAAACGTAGCCAGGAAGCGCCGGACCTTGTTTTTCATAACTTGGCCCCCGAGAACTGACTCAGTTACTCATAACTACCATTTCCTTGGCAGCACCAAGGATCCTGGGCTACAGGGGGAGTGGGAAGCTGGCGGCAGGGCGATCGCGCAGAGTTTCGGTCACCCAGGGACTGGGTTTGCTGCCTCCCGCAGGGCAGGCAGAGCCAGATCTTGCTGTGGACACAAACCGAGACCTGGAACCTTACCACCCTGCCCCCGCCAGGGTGGAACTCCTTCTAGCAGAGCCGGTCCAGCTGCGTGACGTCACGCCACTGGGCAGGGCTTCCGGGGATTGGTGACACCTGGTTGATGGCGGAGATGACAGAGCGGCCCCCTGTCTCCCCTGTCCCCAGGGCAGCTTCGGGACTACCCTGCTTCTTTAGTGATGATTGTAATTACAATTCTCTCTCAGAACCCCTTCCCTGTAGGCTGTGGGGTCTGATTCTAGGCAGAGCAGGGCAAGCCTGCTGGGGGTTCTATTCCTGGCTCTGGGAGTTGAACACACAGCTCTGAAGTCCCAGGACCAGTAATGTACTGTGTGTCTCTAGGTAGTCACTTGTCCCCTCTGGGTATTCTTGAGGGCGCAGCCTCCTAAAGCAATAAAATGAAGAGGTTGGAAGAGAGATTTCTGAGGACACTTTTAGAAGTCCCAGCGAGGGGCTTGTGGGGCCTGGATCAGTCAGTGTTGTGGCCCGGATTTGTCCTTCCTCCAATCCTCCACTCCCCATCTCATCCCTGGAGGCCTCCAAGTGAGAATATGACTCATCAGGCTCGGGGCACCCAGTTTCAGCCTTGTCCCGCCCCTTCCCCCCGGGACTTGCATTTGCTATTTACTCCCAGGAGCAGGTGCACTTGGGTCATTTCAACCGGAGACAATGGGGCTTGGGACAGGGGGGCACTGTCTGACTCCCTACCCTGCTGGTGGCCCAAGGCTAGGACAGGGTCTTGGGGCTCCCAAGTGAGAGATTTGAGGGGCCCATCAACCCCTTCCTTGGGCTCTCAGGTTCCGGCAACTCCTCGGAGGCCCCGCGTTTCAGGCACTTCCCCCCCCACCCCCGCTCCCCTGCAGCTGCTGAGTCCTCAGCTATCCGCCTCTAATCTCTTCCCCGGGAGTCTTCTAGCTTCCCCTGGTCAGCAATGGTTTCAGCATTCAGCATTCAGTCATTCGTCTGCTACTCCTAGAGCAGTCCTGGCCCCACCCTTGACCCCAAGGCCCCCAGGCAAAATGGGGGGGTGCTGGTGGGTACCCTGAAGGAGGTGGGGCTACCAGAGCTGCTTCTCACCTTGAGGAGGTGTGCAGGGGAGGCAGGCCCCACACACCCCGTGTCAAGAAGAGAGGACAGGTGTGTAAAGAGACTGGGGCTGGGAGACAGGGAGCCGGAGTAAATGTGGGTTGGAACAGCAAGGTTAGGGGAGAGGAGGGCTCCGGGGAAAGACTAGAAGGTGTGGTCAAAGACCCTGGATTGTGAGACTGGAAACCTGACTTTGAGTCCTGGCTTGGCCACCTCGTCCCTCTGTGACCTTGGTCATGTCCATTGCTCTCTAGAAGCCTCATATTCTTATCTATATACAAGGCAGGTACTCAACTGGGTGAGCCGTCTCCTTCTAACCCTGGCACACTCTGGTCACCCAGGTGAGTGTCAGTGCCAATGGCAACTTAAGCTCCTACATCTTGCTGTAGGAGGAGAAGAGAGACCCTGTCGGCTGTCACGGAACAAGCCAAGAGTTGACCAGTCTTGTGTGAGGTCGCCCAAGACAACCTAGGAGTTCTTCTCCAGGTACCTGAGGAGGTCTGCCGCTCCCAACGCCCAGGCTCCAGACCACAGAGCAGACAACAGAGCCAGGCAGGTGGAAAATTCCCTCTGGCATTCTGCCCAGGCGCCCTGGATGGCAACCATGTCAGCCTGGGTGGGCAGGAGCTGGGAGTCCAGGGCACTAACTAACAGCCTGGCAGCCACGGGGAGCTGGCCAGGGGCCTGCCAAGGCCTGTCTAGCTCCACCGTCCCCTACCCGCCCAGACACAAAAACTGTATTCCACTCAGGGACACCGTGGGGAGGAAGAGCGATAGGGAGGCTCAGGGTGGTTTGTTGAAATCTTGGACTGTCTCAGAAGTTGCAGCCCTGATTCAAGATGATTGTGCTGGCTCCAGGACCCAAGGCGAGTGGTCCCTGGGGCATGAATGGAGGACGGAGTGTTGTAGCTGCTGCCATGGCTAAGCAGAAAGGGAGCTTTGCTAAATGACATTGGGGCAGATGTCCCTGTGTTTGCTGCTGGCTGCTGGTCTCCATCTTGTGACCTGGGCAGCGTGTATCCCTGTCAAGGCCTGGCTTTGTCCCATCTCAAACATGGGGATGACTATATGGGCCCAGCCCAAACCACACCCACCAAGAACCCAGGAAAAGTGAGAAGCTCTGTGTGTACACGTGACCTGAGACTGGGAGATAGCACACTTCTCATGGCCTGTGTGCTCAGGGATCCCTTGTGTCTGAGAAGCCAGGGCAGATGACCTTTCCCCCACCTCTCTCCTCTTTACCAGACCCTCAGAAGGTTGCTGAGTTACCATAGCAACATTTCCCTGCCTATCTCCCTGGAGGCCTTTCCCAGAATCTGTAGTTACTTTCTAGAATGTTTACCCACAAACATTGTTATGTTGGCAGTCAGTTCAGGTGAGTCTTTCAGAACAGAGGAACCCCCCGTTGTGGCTTTGCCTGGTTACAGCCAGCTGTATGGTAGGCCTCTGTGATTATCCCCGCAGTGGGTGTCACTGGGCAAGGAAGGCTTTGAGGTGTCAGTCTGTGGCAAGGTCAAGGTGAAACCACGGACTGCTGGGAAAGCTACCCAAAGGGCACGTCCCACTGACCCGAAGTCAGCAGCCTGAAAGCGTCATTGCGGATACGGGGAACGTTGTCCGTCTGGGCTGGCAGGAGAAGGCTTTAAAGATAAGGCAGGGCATGAACCCGACTCCCTGATGGCCAATTAGCTCTGCTCCAGGAACCCGACTACGGTGACTCACTGACAGCCAATCAGGAGGCGCTGGGCCAGAGACTTTTTTCGGCCAGACACACCTGTAACCTGCTAGCCATCTGTTGGACCACACCCCTAGCCCCAACCATTCTAGAAAGAAATGTAAATCTCTGTATATAGTTGCACTGGGAGAGCTCTGTAGCTCTAACATGGAGGGAGATGTACACTGATATATACTGAGCACAGAGACATGCACCAATGCCACCCACCTGGGTAAGAATTGGCAAAAGAGGGCACGTGGGTGGCTCAGTCTGTTCAGCATCCAACTCTTGATCTGGGCTCAGGTCACGACCTCACAGTTCGAATTTGAGCCCTGCATTGGGATCTGCGCCATCCGCGCTTGGGATTCTGTCTCTCCTTCTTTCTGCCCCTCACCCGCTTGTGCTCTCTCTCTTTCTCTCTCAAAATAAATAAATAAAACTTAAAAAGAAAGAATTGGCGAAAGGGCAAAGGTCCAGGAGATTACAACAGACTTGACAATGTCTCTGTAATGTCCGGTGCCTGCTTTCTATGAACTGTCTGACCTTAACCCTCACCCTCATCCTTGGCTAAAACAAAAAACAAAAGCAAACAAACAAAAACATCAACTAAGTGTCATCCATACAAGATCCTCTGTGAATACTGGGCTTTGAAGGGGACTGAGAGTTCTCCCAGCAAAGCTTAATGTGCTAGCTGAGGGCTGGGGCCCAGCCAGAGGACTTCTCTACCCAAAGGAAGGTACAGTGGTTGTTATTGTTGGCCAGGGCCTCTCGCCACACTTCTGGGAGCTAGGGCAGACCTTGGCCTTGTGGGCTCACCCTGGAGGATGTCCTAAGCAGGTGCCCCCTAAGTGGCAGTGATGGGGCCGACGTGCCCAGAAGAAGACCTAAGAAAGGGTCAATGCATTTTCTCCCCAACCTTCCTACCTTGGAATCTGTCCAAGGGCTGAGAGCTCTGGGATCTGCTGTCATTTCTGATGTGGGACAGATGGCCGAGCCAAAGACCTGTTGTAGGGTACCTGGAGCTCAGGGCTGTGAGCTGGGGGGACCCAAATAGAGGGAGATGGGGACGATCCGTTCCAGGGTAACCTTGGAGGAGGCCTCAGAGGAAATCCACACATTTTCAAGCCCTCCAGAGGTGGCAGGGTGCTCTTGCTGCAAATGCTGAGCTCGTTAGGCCTGGCCTTGACTGAAGACTGTCACACCCTTCGCACAGCCAGGCTAGGAACAAAAACAGTGAATATGAATGAAGTGTATACTTTCTGTCAGGAGCTGTGCTAGGCACTGGGGAGCCAGAGATTAACTGGGGTCAGCTGCCTCCCTGCAGTCTGCACTTATGATAGGGGAGCTGCAGCAAAGGACCTCCCATCTCAGCTTGCATGATCCCAGGGCCCCAATCCAGGCAAAACCATGAGCAAGTCTCCAAGTGGACTTGCAGGACTTTTGTGCTAGTGTAGGCAGGAAAGAAAAAGCATGAATCCCAGGAGGATCCAGAAGGGGAAGATTTGACCTCTGTGGCCAAGGATAGGCAGGGGTGGGAGGGGTTCTGCCTGTGGCCAGAAATGATTCTGTCCATGCCTGGGTCAAGTGTCACCCGAGATCTTGGACAGCCGGCTTGGCCCTGCCAGTTCCGGGGAACAGACTGGCTGCGATTCCAGGGCTGGACAAGCCCAGCTGCGGTGGGGTCTCTGAGTCCGTCCTTCGCCTCATAGCTTCATTTGCATATGGGGGAATTTCCTCCATGGATCCCACAGGGAGGTGTAGCCAGGGACTTTTGTTCCCCCTCCCTTTGAGGCATTCTGTCTCTTCCCACCCCAATCTGGGGGAATGATTAAGGTGGGCAGAGGACAGATTTTCACCCTAGGAGAAGGAAACCCTTGATCTCGTTCCAGGGTCCCTTGGACCCCTAGATCTTGGCAGCACAACACGAAGCTCCCCAGCAGTCTGTGTCACGGCTATATTGCCAGGTGGCTGGAGAGCAGGGCCAGAGGTCTCAGGACATGGAGATCCCAGGGGCTCCACATTGTGACCACAAAAAGCAGAGTCATTGGAGGGGCTCATTTAATGGGGCCAGGGGAATGAGGCAGGTATAGTGGAGGGGGAAGAAATAAAGGGAGAGAGGAAGGAACACATAAATGACATTTACTGAAAACCCACTTTGTGTCAGGAATGTCACTTTACTTATAAAATTCAGTGTTCAGAAGAATCCTTTGAAGTGCGTATTAACTCTTCTCATTTACAGTCAGGAAAACGGAGGCTCAGGCAGGTTAAGTGGTTTGCCCAAAACTCCAGTTAGGAACTGCAGAAATAGTGATTTGTGTGAAGTGAATTTCATGCTAAGTCCGAGACAATCCATCAACCCCAGAGAAAGAGAGGAAGACGGCGCGGCTCTTGGGCTCCAGTGCAGAAGTTCAGGGGCGCCTGGCTAGCTCAGTCGGTAGAACATGTGGCTTTTGATCTCAGGATTGTGGGTTTGAGCCCCATGTGTGGCCTGGAGCCTACTTAGAAAAGAGAAGAGAAGAGAAGAGAAGAGAAGAGAAGAGAAGAGAAGAGAAGAGAAGAGAAGAGAAGAAAAAAGAAAAGAACAGAACAGAACAGAAAAGAAAAGAAAAGAAAAGAAAAGAAAAGAAAAGAAAAGAAAAGAAAAGAAAAGAAAAGAAAAGAAAAGTAGAAGTTCGGCTGTCTTTTCCCTCAACACCTACCCAGCAGCGCCCTGAATGCTTCCCAGGGAAGGGTTAACCACTCCTCCTTGGCTATGCACTACATTCTTCTGTGCTGAGCTCTGGTTGGCAGTCTGTGTCAGGACATCGGGTCAAGAAAGCAGAAAGGACATGGCCAGGGCACCTGGCAATGAATAATCGGCTTGTCCCACCCTGGCTGCCCTAAGGCTGTGTAGTGCAGGATGTAGGAGGGGAGATGGCCACCAGAGCCAGCACCTGAGGGCAAGGGGCTGGGGGGCCAGCTCGGGCCAGCTCGGGGTGGAGGAGTGGGGGCAGGACCCTGAAACTGAACTGAGTCTAGAGCTTGCTTTATCTCTCAGACAGTCGTTAGTTAAACAGAAACTTCGGTGGCTTTCCCCACTTGCCCCTGGCCGCAGCCAAACTCCTAATCATCACAGCCTGGGGCTTGGCTCTCCCCTAAGATTTTATCCCAACTAAGTCCCAGGCTCCAGGGAGTCCTCCAGGCTGCTTGTGCAGCTGCCCAGGGACGAGGACCCAGTAGCAGTCTCTTAGGGAACAGCCCAGTGTGTCAGGGACTTAGATGCCCTCATGCCTGGGATCTCCTGGGGAGGAGCAGACAAAGGATTGTCCTCCGTGGGTTTCCCAGGCTCCTTCAGCCTCACCCCACTGCTGTTTGGCTCCTCAATTGCCTGGTCATGTGATTCCAGGACCAGGTTCTCTCGTCCAGGTAGGTGACACTCTGCTTGACCCCACAGGCTGGAATTAAACCTTCCTCCCCACCATCCTGCTGGGAAGTTTTGCCCCACCTCCTTTCTGCCAAACCAGCTCCCTCACTTCCATCCCAGCCCTGCTCCAGAAGAAATCCTTTGTAAGACTTCTCTCTAGGAAGCCTCCTTTGACTCATCGAAGACCTGATGACTGCCCTCAATCACTCTTGTTCTGCTGGTCTTCACACACCTGTGTCTGTTGCTCAGGGTTACCCTTATGGAGTTGATTTTATGTCTGCTGTGTGTGTGTGTGTGTGTGTGTGTGTGTGTGTGTGTGTGTATGCTCTGTCTCCTCCAGGGGACAGATCCAGAACCAATGGGTGGGTCTTTCTGGAAACACATTTATTTTTTATAATTAATTAATTAATTTATTTTGAGACAGAGAGAGAGCACAAGCTTGGAGGAACAGAGAGAGAGAGAGGGAGAGAGAGAAAATTCCAAGCAGGCTCCGCACTGTCAGAGCAGAGCCTGATACGGGGGCTCAAACTCATGAACCATGAGATCATGACCTGAGCCAAAATCAAGAGTCAGTTGCTTAACTGATCGAGCCACCCAGGAGCTCCTGGAATCACATTTCTAGTAAAGAAGTGACTTCTGCATTGGTATAGCATCTAAAATAGGAATGGGCTGCCTTGAATGATTGAGGGTTGCGAAGAATGGCTCATTGTTCATTAGGAACAAATGCTTTTGAGCATTAATTATGTCTGGCACATAGTAGGCATTCAATAAACATTCATTAAACACATCCAATGCTACTTATGCCCCTCTTACATTATGTAAAAATTTGGGGTTTTGTTCTAATGGGGCCAACCAGTTGGCTCCTGAAAGTTAGGTTGATCTTGAAAGTATCCTGATGGGGGAACCCTAACCCAGAGGGCGATCTAGGTAAATCACTGAGGACCTCTGATTGTCCCTGGAGGAGAGTAATGTCTATCCTGAGCTCCTGGTGCTGGCTGCGGGCTGGGAGTCACAGTGGAGGTGCTCTGGGAGCTGGAAGGTAGAGTCTTGTTGGCCAGATTATCGGATACCTTGTAACTAGCTCGCTTCTATCAGTGTGCCTCCCGAACCTTTCCCTGAGTCCAAACATTTCCAGCTTGGCTCAGCTGTGCTGCAGAGGAGTAAGGAAAGATGAGATGTACCTGGAACATGGCATTCTGGGGGAACTGCGGTGGCCATGGCTAGGAGGGAGCAGTAGAGAGAGATGCCCAAGGAAAGGAGGATCTGGGGAAGGAGCATCTGGGGATGGCTGGAAGTCTTCCCATTGACCACCCTGGCAGCTGTAAATCTTCCTTTTGTTGAGAAAGTCAGAGGTTTCCTTACCCACTCGCCCCCGTTGAAGAATTTTGATATCGTGGAGCAAGTAGGATTTGGTGAATAGTTTTATGCCTCTGCTTACCATTTATTTTTTCTTTTTTAAAGTTTATTTATTTATTTTGAGAGAAACAGAGACAACACAAGCAGGGGAGGGGCAGAGAGAGATGGAGAGAGAGAGATAGAGAGAGAATCCCAAACAGACTCCACACTGGCAGCACAGAGCCCGATGTGGGACTTGAACCCACGATGCCATGAGATCATGACCTGAGCTTAAACCAAGAGTTAGATGCTTAGCCAACTGAGCCACCCAGGCACCCCTGACCCTCTTTATTCTTAAACACATATATCAAACATCTACTGAATGCCAAGTGCTGAGGAAGCAGATAGGAAGATACCAGAGTTCGGGGAGTCTGTGATCTGGGAGCTCCCCAGGGCCAGTGTTCCACCCCCTCACCCCTCTACAAGTACAGCCTGAGGGCTTTGCAGAGACACTCCCTACCCCCCACCCCTGGGACTCCTTACATGCTGCTTCTCCAAGGACAGCCTGCACCAGAATCCTTGACAGGATTTGCTAAAACATAGATCACTGGTCCCCCCTCCAGAATTTCTGACTGGGCAGGTCAGGGTGGGGCTTGAGAACATGCATTTCAAATAAGTTTGTGGGTGTTGGTGACCCACTGAAATCTATTATTATAGAAGTCTTACCTTTGAAAAATTTTTAAATTTATTTTTATTATTTCTAAGTTTATTTATTCATTTTGAGAGAGAAAGAGAGAGCATGCGAGTAGGGGAGGGGCAGAGAGAGGGAAAGAGAGAATCCCAAGCAAGCTCTCTGCTGCTAATGCAGAGCCTGATGTGGGGCTCAATCCCATAAACTGTGAGATCATGACCTGAGCTGGTATCAAGAGTCGAACGCTTTAAAAAAAAAGAAAAGAAAAGAAAAGAAAAGGAGTTGTATGCTTAACTGACTGAACCACCCAGGAGCCCCTTACCTTTTAAAAAGAATTTTTTAAATGTTTATTTATGGGGGGGAGGGGCAGAGAGAGAGAGGGAGACAGAGAATCTCAAGCAGGCTCTGTGCTGTCAGCATAGCGACATACGCAGGGCTCCATCTCATGAATCCTGAGATCATGACCTGAGCCCAAACCAAGAGTTGGACACTTAACTGACTGAGCCACATGGGCGCCCCAAAGTCTTACCTTTTAAAATAAATGTTTATTTATTTCTGATAGAGAACTCAAGCAGGGGAGGGGCAGAGAGAGGAGACAGAGGATCTGAAGTGGGCTCTGTGCTGATGGCAGGCAGCCCAGTGCAGGGCTTGAACCCAAGAATCATGAAATCATGACCTGAGCCGAAGTTGGATGCTTCACTGGCTGAGCCACTCATTTGCCCCGTGAAGTCTCACCTTTTTACAGTGCCTTCACAGTGCCCGTATTTCATTGCAATAGCATCCTTAGACTGGATATAATACTCTGTACCTTTCACCAAGGAGAAGACAGTAGGACAAGGGAGGGTCTATGACACCATGGTACGTACCCTCCTCTTTTCCTCCTCGTCCTCACAGCGCATAGTAAGGTTGCATAGGGGTTAGTTTTATCAGGGGCTGCCTCCTTCACTCGAATGGGAATTTCAGGAGCGAGAGGTCATGGTTGAGTTGTCCACTGTTTCCTGAGTATCTAAGATAATGCCTGGCACATAGTAGGTGCTTAATAGGTATTTGTAAAATAACTGAATGCATGATTATTGATGTTACAGGGCTAGCTAGTAGCAGCGTTGGGACCAGGTCTCAGATCCCCCGACTTTTTGGAAACATGCTTTCCTATTTGTGGTCCATCCTCAGAGCAGACCACAAGGCCCCTGGGGCCCAGGAGCCCAGAGTGTGGAGACTGGCACAGTGGGATCCAGTGGGGTCAGAAGTGTCTACACCTCCCCTGCCCCTGGTCTGGTGCCAGCTGCAGGCCACAGGGAAGTCCCTATTCAGGCCGAGAACCCGGCAGCCGGGAGATCGGTCTTGGCATTTGCCCTCCCTGCCTCTTCGGCTGCCTCCTGCCTCTCTGTGCTCCAGTTTCCTAATCTGCACCATGGAGAGAACAGCACCCTGCCTCTCAGGTCGTGGCAAGAGTTAAATGAGGTATCATGACCACTAGCACGTACACAGTACCTACTATGTGCCAGCTCTTGTTCTAGTGAGTTACACAAACGAACTTTCATCTCCACAACAAGCCTGTTAGCATCAGATAAAGAAACTGAGGCACAAAGAGGTTAAGTGCTTGGCCAAAGTCTCACACACACACACACACACACACACACACACACACACACACACAGACTAGTAAGTAGCAGAGCCATTTAAGGAGTACNAAAGGAGTACATCCAGACTAGTTCCAGAGTACTCTCTTCGTGGAGGATGTATGGTAATGGAACTCGCTCAGCGAAATGTTAGCTCCTATTATTTTCTGGGGTGGCACTTCCACAGCGCCCCAGACGCCCTCACCTCATTCATTGCCAAAGGACAGTCCCAGCCCTGTCTCCTACCCTGTCCTACTTAATTACCTTTTCTGCCAGCACTGGGGAAATTCCCAGGGAGAAGAATGGGGAATTCCTGGAATCAGGGAGAGACATTCCTAAGGGCTAGGGAAGACTCTGCCTTCTGCTTGGTATGCTTAATGCATAAGGGAGGCGCATCTGGCTGGTCCAAGGAGAAGACTCAACCGAGGCAGAAGTTGGGTGCCCTCAGGAGGGGTGGGGTGAAATGGTAGGTAGGGGATAGGTGAGACACCATCCCTCTTGGTATCGGACCCTGGGAACCTACCCACTCATGTCATCAGACTGCCTCCCCAGACAGCTGCAGAAAGTCTGTGGACAGGGCTCCAGAAGGGTGGGGTCCGGAGGATCGGAGGGAGAGAAGGCCTTCCTTAACTTCCATCGCTGAACATCTGGTTCCACCTAGTGGCCTCCAATGTTACAACTACCCTAACATCCAAGGAAGCTCGGGACCCTCAGATAGGGTGCTCTCGCAGCCAGTCAGTGTTTCTTGAGCCCCTACTCTGTGCAAGGCACATTCTGGTGCAGTGGGGCATATTCATGAGTATAAGGAAGGAGCTGAGGGCTAGCATTTTCCCAGCTCACCACATGCCAGCCCTGGGCTGAGGTCTACCCTGTGTTGGCACTAGCCTGACAGCGGAGCACTAGGGATCAGTGCCTGGCCTTGACTTCCCTGGATTTCAGTGTCCACTTCTGAAAAGTAAGAGGGCTGGTATAGAACATCCTTAGGGTCTCCTCCTGGATAAAAATTCTGTAGGGTTACGCCGTAGAGTGGTTCAGAGTTTCAGCTCTGGAGTTGGACAAACCTGCATTTGGTTGCCAGCTGATGATCGCGAGCTATGTGTGCTTGGACAAGTTGCTTGATGTCTCTGAGCCTCGGGTAATAATGTAAAGATCAAGTATGATAATTATACCAAGTGTTTCGCACATGGCCTGGCGCTTGCTGAATGCTCAATAAATGGTGGTGATGATGACTCTATTTACCAAAATAGCTGCACCACAGGCAGCAGTTGGTTTCACCAACACCAGGCCAAGTGCCATGGGCGTTTGGAAGGATCCGACTCATGTAGGGGCAGGTCCTGGAGTCAGTTCTCTAGCGGGATTAAGAAAGCACATTTCCGGGGCACCTGGGGGGCTCAGTCGGTTAAGCATCCGACTCTTGATTTTGGCTCAGGTTATGGTCTCCCGGTTCATGGGATCAAGCCATGTTGGGCTGCATGCTGATGGCACTGAGTCTTCTTAGGATCCCTTCTCTCTCTTCTCTCTGCCCCACCTCAACTTGCACTGTCCCTCTCAAATAAAGAAACTTAAAACAATTTTCTTCAAAAACCCCCACAAATCCAAGGGTAGACCACACGATGTTTGGGATGAGTGCTGGTGACCCATGCATCTCCCTCCAGCCCCTCTTCCATGCCTTCTGAGGATGTGGAGCCTGAGTCCTGGGCTCTCCTCTCTGCTGTGGGGGCCAGGAGGGTGGTGGCAACAAAGGGGACAGTGAGTGAGTCCTTGGCCAATCTAACTCCTAGGTAGACCTCTGCAGCTTTGTTGTGGCAGTCTGAACCACGGACAAGGCCAGTCCTGCAGACCGCCTCCTGTCTCCACAGAAGGAACGGACAGAAGTAAGAAACATAAAAATTTTGTAAATTTGTTTTACAATTTTTAATATTTATTTTACGAGAGAGAGCACAAGCAGAGGAGGGGCAGAGAGAGAGGGAGACACAGAATCCAAAGCAGAATCTGTGCTCAGAGCCTGACACCGGGCTTGAACTCACAAACCACGAGATCATGACCTGAGCAGAAGTACACACTTAACTGACCACACCATGCAGATGTCTCAGAAAGATACAAAATTTTAAAAGCCGAGGATGCTCCCTGACCTTTTCTGAGGGTATGTCAGTCTTCTTCTTTTCTTCTTCTTCTCTTCCTCCTCTTCCTTTTTTCTTAGGATTCCTATTTTTGCTCAGCAGGTTGGGGCCCCTCTAGGTAGGACGGAGGCTTTCCTGGGCAGAAAGGCTTCCAGGAAAGTCACTTCCAAGTTGATCTGCTCCTGAGGCCCTGGTTAATGTTTGCGGACTGCGTAAGTGACTTTCAACTCCAGCCACAGAAGTCCAGTGGCTCTTCTGTTGCTCCAGCTCCGAGGAGCGGGAGCGCAGCAGCCTGCTGGCTCCTCTTTTTTAGTCCATTCTCCTCCTGTGCCCCTTCCCCCACTCTGTGTGCTCTCCGCTCTCACTGGCCGCCTCGCCCTTGACCCACTCTCCTATCTCTGTGTCCAGCTCTAGCCTTTCTTGTGAACTGCAGATAATTCCTTTAAGCCGGGGCTTTCTCCCACCCTCACGCCAGGTTCTTCCCCACACAGGTGAGTGTCTCACCATCCACCCCAGCCTAGGGATCAGCCTTGACCTGTCCCTCCTCCCCTGCACAGCCAAAGCCCCGCAGTGCTGGCCGTTTCCCCGCACTCTGCTCTTTGCGACCCTCCAGATGGCCCCTGCCTCCCCTCCTCCTGCGTCTGCCCTCCTTGACCCCAGCTGCCAGTAAGGGAGCCCTCTAAGTGACCTGCTCAAGTCCCTGTTCCTCAGATAGCAGCTCGTGACACTGTCCACTGCCTTCTGGATAAATGTAGGCTCCTCGGCCTGGTGTACAAAGTCCTTCCCGGCCCTTCCTCTGCTGACCTGCCCAGGCTCCTTGCTCCAAGCTCCCGGGCTCTCTCTCTGCAGTCCCCTGCATTCTGGCCTCCTTGATGTTCTTGCTGGCTCTCAGGTGCGTGGCCTACTCTCACATCTCTAAGTCTTTACACGTGTTGTGTCTTCTGCCAGGAGCTCTACCCTCCCTGTTGTCTGGCAAGCTCACAGCCATTTCTCAGGAAGCATTCAAATGCCCCCTCATCTGGGACGCCTTCCAGATCCCTCCAGGCTCCTTTGGGTTCAGACTTGTTCTTTGCCTTTCACAGCATCTCCCATGCTGAATTGTAATTATTTATTTACATATCCCTTTCCCCCTCTGGACTGAAAGCTCCTTGGTGGCCGAGGTCTTTTCTGTATTTGTTTTCTGACTGTCTGGAGTGTAGCAGGTGCTCAGTAAATATCGGTCATTGGAAATGTCCATCCATCACGTGTCTGGGTCAGAACGTGGTTTTAAATGTTTGATTCTGCTGTTTTCCGAGGGGAGTTCATGGGGTTAGGAGGCAGGCAGATGGACTCACTTGTGCCTGTTGAGTTCAAAGCTCTGGAGTCAGATCCAGGTCCGGAGCCTGGCTCTACTGTGTATCAGCTCTGTGGTGAGAGGCAGAAAGCCTGGAAAGTGGTAGTAATAGCATTTCTCCCAGAGAGCTGTTGTTCGTCGGCCGAGTGCTAGGATCTGGGGAGTGTTCAATAAATGAGTTTCAAATGTAGGAGCTGTCAGAGCACTGCCTCCTGGGGCAGAGTCTGAAGGCCTGTGTTCTAGTCCTTGGTGTGCCTCTCCACACCGTGGGACCCTAGGCAGGCCACCTGCCCTCTCCGGGCTCCAGCCTCCTCTTCAGCGGCTGGGCGCAGGTGGCCTCTGAGGGCTCCGCAGGTCTGACCTGCCGGTGCCCGGTGGGGCCTGAGGATGAGTGTCCTGGAGGGCGAGATGAATGCTTTATGTCCAGCAGAGGGCCCTGGCCGGCCCCTGGCCAGCGGGGT
Source organism: Crocuta crocuta (assembly GCF_008692635.1). Classification (NCBI taxonomy): domain Eukaryota; kingdom Metazoa; phylum Chordata; class Mammalia; order Carnivora; family Hyaenidae; genus Crocuta; species Crocuta crocuta. Next base: position 3,900,519 of record NW_027531425.1, on the reverse strand, counting down.
GGGAGGGAGCAGCTCGGGTCCACTGGAGCAGGCTGGCGATGCCACGCCTGACTGGAGGCGGACCAAGCGGCCAGCTGCCTCTCTCCAGTCAGCCCGGCACTTGGGTCCCTCGCTCTCACCTGCTCTTCGTGGGGCAGCTCCCTCCTGCTCATCCGGCCATGCAGTGGCCGTGGCCACTGGCCATCTCTCTTGCTGTGGTGTTGGCTGCGGGGCCGAGCAGAGCCACTGGGGGTGCCCCCCTGCACTCGGGCAGGCACAGAGCCGAGGCCCAGGAGCAGCAGAGCCGGTCCAAGAGAGGCACTGAGGATGACGAGGCCAGGGAGGTGCAGCAGTATGTGCCCGAGGAGTGGGCTGAGTACCCGCGGCCCATCCACCCTGCTGGCCTGCAGCCCACCAAGCCCTTGGTGGCCACCAGCCCCAACCCAGACAAGGACGGGGGCAGCCCAGGTGGCAGGCAGGAGCCTCGGGGCAATCTGACGGGGACGCCAGGTCAGAGGCTGCAGATTCAGAACCCCCTGTACCCGGTGACCGAGAGCTCCTACAGTGCCTATGCCATCATGCTCCTGGCCCTGGTGCTGTTTGCTGTAGGCATCGTGGGTAACCTGTCGGTCATGTGCATTGTGTGGCACAGCTACTACCTGAAGAGTGCTTGGAACTCCATCCTCGCAAGCCTGGCCCTCTGGGATTTTCTGGTCCTCTTTTTCTGCCTCCCTGTTGTTATCTTCAATGAGATCACCAAGCAGAGGCTGCTGGGTGACGTTTCTTGCCGGGCCGTGCCCTTCATGGAGGTGAGTGTGTGTGCTGCTGGAGCTCAGCTCTGGGGCTGCAAATCCGTCAGGGTGTCCGAAGTGGGACGTGTGGGTGTGCAGGACCCCAGAAGCCCGGAGCTCTGCCTTGCTTCTTCCCCAATTTGGGCAAGGAGACAAATGCTGTATTGGTTCCTGGTGGCTACCAGGTAAACCAAGGCACGTAGGGGGAGCAGGAAGGTGTGTGGGAGCCCTGGGGGCCAGCACCGGCCTGGTCTCTTACTTCAGGAGCAGCCTTAAGGCAGATCTCTCTCCCTTTCTCTTTATTCTGAGCTGTCCCCTCTCTGCCTTAACCCTCCCTCTGTCTTTCCACCCAAGAAATAGCTCTGTCCGCTGTGTGTCTTCTTTTTCTCCCTTTGTGCCAAGCCGCTGCCCTGCACCCACAGCTCCCCTTTTGACTTCTGAATATCCTGCTTCCCTAAGCAGTGGGTGAAAGGAGAGCCCAGTCTTCTGTAGCTCCCCTAGATCAGGTTAGTATCTACTCCGCTTGAACACAAATGGCAGAAGGGAAGTCCCTTCCTTACTGTGACTGTTGTCGTCCCTCTCTAAAAGGGAATACCTAGTTCTGGTTGCTAGAGCCTGGGGGTGAGGGGCTTAGTGTTGCTGTCTCTGACATACTGGGTATCACTGGACAGGTCACATCTCCTGTCCGATTTGCTTATTGTTCAACCATGGGGTAGACCAGATGGCCCTACCAGCAGGTTTATTCCACAATTTTAAGATGTACTACTGTCCTCATTTCTGTGAACTTCCACCTAACACAGGCACATGGGTGATGATGGATGTATAGATCCGATACAGAGAACCTAATCCAAACATTACAAAAATATACCAATATATGTGCATTTATGTAAGACCCAGCAAGGCCATTGTGTCTGTATAGGAGCACAGACTAGGCCAGCAACCTTTTAAATTTTGGTTATGGCGGGGGGCTACTAATGAGGACTGGAGTAACTGTGGCCTCCGCACGAAGGCTGCTGCTCTTCCGGAGAGTGGATGATGTTGTGGGACGTGTGTGATTTGCCTGAGTGGAGAAGGAATCAGTATCGGACGTTGGGACATAGGTTCTATTCTCAACTCTGTCTCCAGTTCACTGTATATTAGCGATAATCTCATATTTGGACAGACTGAGGCTCAGCATTTTGGTGCAGCCCTTTGTGTCCTTCCCAACCCAGGGAGACTGCCTAAGCATGGCCCAAAGGTACTCAAACCTGAAAGAAGACTATGGCTGGGGCCAGCCTCGGCTTCCTAGTTATCATCTGGGGCTCAGAACCCAGGTACGCTGTGAGAGGTTGGACAAGAGAACTAGATTAGGAACCAGGCTTTGCCCCTCACTAGCTGAGTGATCTAGGCAAGCTGCTGAATCTGTCTAAACCTCAGTTTTCCCTATCTGTAAGCTGGGAATAATAATAACTATCTGAATGAATTCTTGAAGGATTAAATGGGAAATATCGACAAAGTCCTTAGAATTAAAATAATTCAGTAAGTGGTGGGTTTTACCAGGAAGAGGTCTAAGGGCAGGGGAGGAGGAGGGTGGATGCATGCGAACTCCTGTCTGCATGAAAGCTTGCCCTGCCTTACCATGGGACTCAACATACCTAATACCTAGGCTGTGGCCCACACCCTCCTGCGCCACCTGCTCCACACCTCCTGGGGGACAGAGATGGTCCATGAGCTGATAGAGTCCCTCCTCAGGCTGGGGGATGGGGAGGAGTTGAGGGAAAATACTCTGCCCCAGGACCCTTCTATAGGAAGAGTCCTAGGAAGACCCTCAGGAGGGAGCAGGAGAAGGCAACTTGGATTGTTGTGTTTCATTTGTGGTTTTGTCCAAGCCCCAAAGACTGCTCTTCCGCAGGCCTGGACTCCCCCTGCCAAGGGAGTGGGGGGTGCCGGTTCTCACAAAGATCACTTGGGGGCTGTGCTAATGAGCCAGGGACTGTGCTCCCCCAGCCAGAAGAGGGAAGAATTTGGACAGAAAGGGGGATCTGAGCACAATCCCTGCATGTGGTTGAGGATCATCTGATAGCTTGGGAGGGTTCTCTTCCTCTCTTCTCTCTGGAACTTTCTTCCCCTGCTGCTCTGGCTTTTTTCTCTTGGCTCACAGGGTGGTTTTTCTGTGTGCTCAATGAATAGCATCAGGGAGGGTGGGTACAGACTGCTTCCTCACACAGCCAGGCCCCCAGCTTTCTTGGATAGGATGAAGAGTGTGTGTGTGTGTGTGTGTGTGTGTGTGTGTGTGTGAGCCGTATTTCAAAAATCTTTCACCTGATGCGCATAATGGGATCATGGGATCTGGGGATGGAAGGACATGCAAAGACCCAAAACTCCTATGCCTTTCTCTTGATTCTTCATTAGAGAAGATATGCCAGAGTCTCTCGGAGAGCATATGGGTCTGGGAGACCCAGGTCATTCATTCCCTAGCCCAAGAGGCAAAGAAGCAGGGTGGAAAGAGTCAGGCCGGTCTGCATGTGGATGTCAACTCTGCCACCCCCCAGGTCACTCATCCTGCCCGAGCCAGTTTCTTCATCCATATGATGGTCTACTGCAAGGAGCTGGCAATGTACGTGAAGTGCCCGATGTGCGGAAAATGTTTGCTCACTAAATGGTGGCTGTCATTACTCTCATTTCTACACTTACCACCCAGGTTCCCATCTAAACCAGAAGCCATGCCTCCTCTCTTGCCCCCTGGGTCTGACCAGGTGCTTCTCTCCTCCTCTGCACCTTTGCCCGCAGGTCTCCTCTCTGGGAGTCACCACCTTCAGTCTCTGCGCCCTGGGCATCGACCGCTTCCACGTGACCACCAGCACCCTACCGAAGGTGAGGCCCATCGAGAGGTGCCAATCCATCCTGGCCAAGCTGGCCGTCATCTGGGTGGGCTCCATGATCCTGGCCATGCCGGAGCTCCTGCTGTGGCAGCTGTCGCAGGAGCCTGCCCCCACCACGGGCACTGTGGACTCATGCATCATGAAACCCTCGGCCAGCCTGCCTGAGTCCCTCTACTCACTGGTGATGACATACCAGAACGCCCGCATGTGGTGGTACTTTGGCTGCTACTTCTGCCTGCCCATCCTCTTCACGGTCACCTGCCAGCTGGTGACATGGCGGGTGCGGAGCCCTCCCAGGAGGAAGCCCGAGTGCCGGGCAGGCAAACACGAGCAGTGTGAGAGCCAGCTCAACAGCACGGTGGTGGGCCTGACCGTGGTCTACGCCCTCTGCACCCTCCCTGAGAACGTCTGCAACATCGTGGTGGCCTACCTCTCCACTGAGCTCACTCGCCAGACCCTGGACCTCCTGGGCCTCATCAACCAGTTCTCCATCTTCTTCAAGGGCGCCATCACCCCTGTGCTCCTGCTGTGTATCTGCAGGCCGCTGGGCCGGGCTTTCCTGGGCTGCTGCTGCTGCTGCTGCCCCGAGTGCGGCGGTGCCTCGGAGCCCTCGGGCGCCGGCGGCTCGGACAGCAAGCTCAAGACCGAGCTGCCCTCCTCCATCTANCGGCGTGGGAGGCACAGGAGCAGGGGCAAGGCTGGGCGGGGAGGGTGCCCCCTAGCCTGTGTCTGGTGTTTCTGGCCCCTTAGGTCTTGCTCCTCTGCCCGTCTTGCTGTCTAGAGGGTGACTTGGTTCCTCTTGTCGGGGATCGGGGATGTCGAAGCCCCTTCGCCCAACAGGGCCTTCCCCGTCTGTCTCTTGGGGTCTTCCAGCCCTGTCCTCGGTGGGTGGTCATGCTTCCGGGTCCTTAGAACTGCCTAGAAACTCTCAGTCCCCCAGCTGGGAGCTAGCACTTCACCTGCCTCTGTCTTGGAATCTGCTGTCCTTTAGTTGGCTCCTCTCTAAGCACTGCCTTCTGACTCTCATCCGTCCTAGAATATGGGGCCCTCTGGGGGCCCATCCTGCCTGGTTCTTCTCTGGGCCAGGTCTGCCCTAGCCCTAGGCACCTCCTCCTCCTGGCACCTTCTCTTCTTCTGGAGGATTTCTCTCTCTTTCCTCTTCCTTCTCTGACATATCCTGGGTTGCCCTGTGCCCACCCTTCCCCTCTCCCCCAATGTAGGTAACCCCCTGTAGAAGGGCCTTCTTCAAAAACAATAAACTAGGTAGAACCATCCCTGTGCCCACTGGATTTTCTTCTGCCACATCCTGACACTGCATGGATGCACCTGGCCCTTCTCCAGGACAGGCGGCACCCTGTGGGGATGCCTCCCGGCCGCATTTGGCCCTTTATGGCCTGTGGCTGATGTCCTGCCTAGCCCTATGGCTCTATGGCTTTTTTTTTTAAATAGTTTATTTTTGAGACAGAGAGAGACAGAGCATGAGTGGGGGAGGGGCAGAGAGAGAGGAAGACACAGAATCTGAAACAGGCTCCAGGCTCTGAGCTGTCAGCACAGAGCCTGATGCGGGGCTTGAACCCATGAACCATGAGATCTGACCTGAGCCGAAGTCAGACGCTTAACCAACTGAGCCACCCAGGCGCCTGGCTCTATGGCTTTTGAGGGGCAGAGTGGATGGAGGGCTTGGGAGGTGGCATGCTGAGTCTTTGTCCTGGCCTGAGCCCGAGCATCCTTGGGAAGTCAAAAGGCTGCAAACAGCTCTTCTGGAGCCCCCACCTCTGTTCCCCCTCCTCCACAAAGCCCCCATTTTAGAGAAACCAGCAGCCTTTCCTCGGTGAGCCCGGGGCCTCCCAGCCTCTTTGACTCTGAGAGCTGTTCTTGTTCCGTTTCTTAGAACAGACTGTTTTGCCTGTAGATGGCCCAGCTGCCTGTTCCTTGTCCGCCCCTGGGTCCCCCCCACCCCTCTCTGGCAGCCAGAGCTCCATTCTGTGCCCTCAGAGACCCTCTCAGCTCCTCCTGCTGGCCCTGTCCCGGGTGTCCCTCTTCCGCCGGGTCCCCCTCTGGGGTCCTTCCAAAGGCCCCCTTCACCCTGTCTGGGCCTAGAGGAGCTGGCACAGGGCCAACCAGGAGGGACACCTCGGACTAGGCCACAAACCACTCCCCCCCTCATAAGCCCGGCTTTGTCGCAAGTGCAGCTCTGGGTCCCACCGGCAACTTCTGCCTGCCAGATCCACCTAGAACATCAGCACGGGGCCTTGGAAGGGATGGAGAGGGACAGAGGTTGCTGAGTGCACTGGACTCCATTCTCCTCTGACCACCCCACCCACACCCCTTGGCCTCAGCCCTGCCCGGACCCAAGCCTCCTTCCCCTCTCTCTTGGGGATCTTAATGGCCTTGTTCTCTCTTCCTGGCACCCACCCCCAGGACGGGTGACGCCAAGAGAGAGGGAGGCCGTTGCTAAGTGACGGAGCTGCCATGCGCACACTCTTTGTGCTGGGGAATGACACCCACCCATTTCTCAGCAGACCTGTTGCCACAGTGACTGAAGCTTTCAGCTTTGTCTGTAGAAACTTAAGATGGGTGGGTGGGGGGCAGGTTGGAGAGGGAGCCAAAGGCAGGCTTGCTGCACTAAAGATACTGGGGCCATTTTCTCCACAAACTCTCCCAACTCCCTCTCTACCCCCATCCCTACCCCCGGTTAAAGATGCACCAGTAACTTCCTATGGGATGCAGGGAGGGGGCATGGGGTGAGCTGAGGTGAAGTCTGGCACTTGTGGGGCACTGAGGATGGAAGGCTGAGGGCGGTGGGGGGGCGGCAGCTTGACATCCTGTTTGGGGGGACTTTTCCACAGAGGGCACCCCACCCCTGCCTCTCCCTCCTGCTGGTTGGCCAGCTCAGAGCTGATGTGAGGGGGATGGTGGTGTCTCCGGGGCCCTGCCCCCAGCCCTGCCTTCCATGCCTGCCGACGTGAATGGCTTGCAAGATTAGTCAGCAGACCAGCAGGGCCTTGGGAAAGAGCCACTGTCCCTCCAGCCTGGGCCAGCTGGGGGAACAATGTGGCGTTTGTTGCTCAGGGGTCCCGGGCTTCTGGTGGGGGGGGGGGCAGGTTGGCACAGCGGTGGGTGGCGGATTTGAGCTGGGATGCTCAGAGGCAGGACGGACATTCTCCCTCCCCCTTAGGGTGGACTTTCGACCAGCCCTCAGACCCTGAGGCCAGAGGGGGAGAGGGCAATCCACTCCCCCTTCAGCTGGGAGTCGAGGACAGAGAGCGCATGCATTTTGCATTGGGAATCGCCTCCCTTCGATTGGACTGGACGTAGTCATTGAACCTCTCAGTTTCCTCATCTGTAAAATGGGAACAACTCCTCACGGAGGGCTACAGTCATTAAATGAGACAAGATGTATAAAGCATCTGGCTTGACGCCTGGCACCTTTTCTTCCTTCCTTTTGGGAAATGAATTCTCTAGTGCTACAGAGTAGGCTTGCCAGGGTACTCCCCAAACTCACCCAGGCTGTGGGACATCAGAGGGCCCCAATGATTTACGCATATACGCACAGCCTGTTCCCTGTCCAACTTCCACAAATTCTTTAGGTCCTATTAGGCACCTGCTGTGTGCAGGCACCCTGGTAGGATGATGCCTGCTTGCTAGTAAGCAGCTCATCCTGTCTAAGCTCCAATGTCACCCTTCATCGGGGGACTCAGGACGGGGAAAGGCTGGTCAGGCCTGACACCTGGCCTGTCTTGCTCCCTACATGAGTGACTGTCAGGCCTCTTTCAGCCTCCTAGGCCAAGGGCAACCCCTGCGACCTCTGCAGCCAGTAGCGCAGGGGGGCAGCCTGGCCCCAGCTTCAACCTCCTTAACCAGGGGGCACATTTCTTATTCCTCGGGAGCTTGGAGACACCTTAAAATCATCTTGCTCCATTTGCCAAGTTCCATCCATTCTTTCCTCCAACTCCTCTGGCAAAGGGGAACTACCTCTCCAGGCAAGTCATTTTCTGACTAGAAAGCACCTGCTGGAGGAAGCCCCGGGCATCGTCAAAGCCAACGGGGCAGGCCCAGGACCCTGGAGGCCAAAGACCCTGTGCCCTGGGATTCCCGCTCCCAGATATAAAGGACCCATGGCTCCTTCTTCCTGCAGAGGCAGGAAGAGAGGAGGAGAAATCGGAGCTGCTGGAGAAGCCCGTTCTATTCTCGGGTGGGGACAGGAGGCTGAAGGGGGCGGAGCAGGGGAGAGGCGGGGCTTTCCTGCAAAACTGGGTCAAGATGGCCCCGGATTTGGGTAAGCAGGGCCTGCAAGGCTCTGAAGCAGCAGCTGTGGGCAGGAAGGAGGGGGGCGGGAACCAGCGCTGAAGGCTGGGGTCAAGTGGGGGAAAGGACTGGGATGGGGCAGAGGAATAAGGGTTCGGCCTCTCCCAGGAAATCAGTAGCACAGACCAACAGACAGGCGGGGAAGGAGGGCAGCCAGCGGGCTCCGCAGGCCCAGCAGCGCCCCCTGGAGGGCGATGCAGCGTGGCCGCAGGGAGGGTTCCTAACGGACGCAGGGGAGGCGCAGGCCCGCCCTCCCGCCACGCGGCCCTAAGACCCAGGCAGGTCCAAGGCCGAGCTGACCGCGTGCGAGTCCGACGAGGGAGGGAGGAGGCGGCCGGGCGAGGCCCGGCCCACGGGTGGGGCGCCGCTTTGTGAAGTGCCATTGTGTGCCCCGTGTGAGCGCGTGCCTCCCTCTCTGCGGCTGTTTGTGCCCAGCGTGCGGGCCTGCCAGCCGTTCCGTGGCGTCCAACGGACAAATGAACGGCCCCATACACCGCCCCCAACACAAAACTGGTCATTTATTCGTGTTGTTAGGAGGCAAAAAAATGTACAGTTACAAGAATCGTTTTCCAAACAGAGGTTAAATATGAGCTGAAAAGTGTAAAAAAAGGAAGAGGAACATCACTTTACAAATCATTAAATTAAACAAACAGACCAACAGAAAACAAAACCCAAAGAACCAACCCCCCATGCTGAGTTCTCTCCTTGTGCAACTCTGCAAAATGAGAACAGAAAATGAGGTGGCCCATGGAGTCGGGGGCCCTCGGAAGGGGCAGGAGCTGGGAGCCAGGAAGGGGCAGGAGGGGCTGCCGGGTAGCCACGGAGGCTGGCCTCCTGCCCCTGCGGCCTGATGGTCTCTGGCACTTGGTCATGCCTCGTGGCGCTGCTGAGGCTGGGGGCAGACGGGGGCACCTCTGGAGGTTCCAGTCAGCCTGTGACATTCAAGCCCTACAGGGACCAGCCAGATCCGGAAGTGGAAACGAACAGGACATGGGGATGCAGGGGCCAGCCCTC
>NW_027531425.1:3883548-3891523 GCF_008692635.1 Crocuta crocuta | reverse complement strand
CCCCCGCCCCCCCGCCCCAAGCCAACCTCTGCATCTCATGCCTTCTTTCCAGACCGCCCCCCTCCCAGATCCTGACGGGCCCCTGCAGCATCAAATGGTTGATTTTAGTCTTTGCTTAAATTAAAAAATTAAAATATATATACATATATATACTGTACACAGAGGACAATAACAGAAGAGTGTTGAAAAGGGCAGTGTAGGAGTGGGGCGCGGGAGAGAGGAGGGCAGGGGCTGTGGGGCCAGGGCTGTTAAGGGGCCGGAAGCAGGGTGGGGGAAGGGCAGAGGGAAGGGGGAGGGCGAGAGGTTAGGGGGCCAGAATGGGAGCAGTTTATTTTACAATAAAATCAGGAGTTCAAACCTCAGCAGAACAGGACTCTGGGATCCCCAGAGGGCCCCTCCCCACACCCAGTGAGGAGGAGCGGGCTTAGGGGGGACGGCAGGGTGGGCGGGGAGCTCGGCTTCGGGTTTGGATGACAGCAGGTCCCTGGTCCGAGGGGGATGGACCGCAGTCTCAGCTTCTCCGTGACTTTGAGTGCTGAATAAGCCACTGTAGGGTGATATCTGGGTGGGGGACAACAGAGAAGTTTATAGGCCTTCTAGTTCATGCTGAGCCGACTGGGGGAAGTGGAGCAAACACCTTAAGGAGTGGCGTAAGCTCAGGGCTTCCAGAACTGCAACTAAGGGCACCAAAAGCCCAGAGCCATCAAGCTCCAAACAACCCCAGACGAGTGGCGGGGGCATCTGGGTGGCCCATGGGACGTCACAGCCAGGAGGGGCTGGGAATTGCCTGATCCAACCCTGCGACCACGACCACGTTGCAGTGGGGGAAGCAAGGCCCAAGAAAGGGAGCGATTTGCCTAAGATCACACAACCAGTCGAGGGCAGAGCTGGGTAATGCTCAGAATCTGAGCTTCCCCGATGCCCGTCCTACCCCAGGAGAACCATAGAGCTTGGGGCTTCAAGGAAAGCTGTGGAGTGAAAACCTTTGAGTCAACCGCACCAGAACACCCCCAAGTGCCTCTCGGCGCCTCCCCTTGCCCCGTGGCTATTCCCAGAATGCCAGCAACTCCCCCATACCCACGCGCACCAATGTTGTCCTTTTCTTTGCAGGAAATGGAGTAGCAGCAGATCTCTCGGTCCTGGATGGCAGAAAGATTCCTAGGGGGGAACCAGAGTAGAACCTGCTGAGGCTAGGACTGCCCAGGGGGCCTGGGGACTGGGGGCGCCCGAGTCCTTTACTTGCTCTGGAGCTGCAATGGGGAGGGCGAGGCTCCCGGAAAGGTGGGCTCTGCTGCCACCGTGTGGCGAATACTGAGAGCAGCCGCAAGCCGTCTCCCTCTCTGCCGCCTGGGGAATTTGGGGAGCAGGGAGGAAGGACAGAGAAGAGTAACCAAACTCACATTTTCTCAATCAGCTCCTTCTCATCCAGTGCTCCTGGAAGGTCTCGCTTGTTACCCAGGACTAAGACCTACAGAGGAGGACAGAGACGAGGTCCAGGGCAGCCGGGCCAGGTTGTCCGTTTCCACTCCCCACTCGGCAGTGCCTGGCCTTCCCCTGCCTCCTGCCCAGGCCCCAGTGACTTCCCAGCGGGCTCCCTTCCCTCCCACTCCATCGGGCTGCTGACCGGAATGCCCTGCAGCTGGGGTTTGTCCAACAGGTTGTGCAACTCGTTCTTAGAGGCCTCAATCTTCTCCTGGTCCGCGGCGTCCACCATGTACCTGTGGACAGCAGGGTGGGGACACGCAGGTTGACACTACAGGCTGAGAGGCAGGAAGAGAAGGACCTGCTGCTTGTGGGAGAAAACATCGTGTTTGGGCTTGGTCACCTCTGGATCTGTGGGCTACCTGGGCCTCCTCCAGTGCCTGTCATTATCCTGTTGTCCAAAGTCCCCTCTGGAGAAGCTGTCACACAGGGGTGAAGCTTTTGGCTCTTTAAGATTAGGTGAAAATCCCTCCCAAAGTGACCCTCTTAAGTCTTCATGGGAAGACGAGCTATGGATGAGTGTAAAACGCAAAGGATGCCCAGAAGATTTTCTTGCAGCAAGATACTTTTAAAAAATGAGGTCGGGGAGCCTAGGCGGTCAGTGGGCTGAGCAACGGACTTTGGCGCAGGTCATGATCTCTCAGTCTGTGAGTTCGAGCCCTGTGTTGGGCTCTCTGCTGACAGCTCGGAGCCTGGAGCCTGCTTCGGATTCTGTGTCTCCCTCTCTCTCTGACTCTGCCCCACTCACATTCTGTCTCTCTGTCTCTATCTCAAAAATAAACATTAAAAAAATTTTTTTTAATGAGATCAGAAACAATGGAAACGAAACAATCTTTTGTTTGGGCATATACCTGTAGATAAAATTATTATTATTATTTTTTAATGTTTTATTTATTTCTGAGAGAGAGACAGCATGAGCAGGGGAGGGTCAGAGAGAGAGGGAGACACAGAATCTGAAACAGGCTCCAGGCTATGAGCTAGCTGTCAGCACAGAGCCTGACGCGGGGCTCGAACCCACGAACCGCGAGATCATGACCTGAGCCGAAGTTGGACTCTTAACCGACTGAGCCACCCAGGCGCCCCTAAAATTATTTTTAAAAAGCAAGGGAATGAACCGTTTAAATCGCACAAAATTCAGGAGTGCGGTGACTCTAAGATTGGGGGGAGCAGGGAGACACAGGTACTTTCAGCTGGTTGATGCCCTGAAAAGGCAAAGGTTCTCAGATTGGCTGGGACGTGCCCAGAATGTTCTGCAGATAAGAAACACGCAGCACACAACGGAAAGGCAGGCTGTGTAGGGACAGCGAGTCGTGAACCCAGCACTATGATGGATCCAGTTCTGGGCCTGTGGCCCCTGCAGGTAGTGAGGTTGTGTGTGTGTGGGGGGGGTTTGGGGGAGCCAGGTGACGCTGAGTCCTGCCACCAGCCTGGCCCTGCACTTACACTATGGCACTCACTCCTCGGCAGTAGCGCTCCCACATGCTGCGGAATCGGGGCTGTCCCCCAATGTCCCAGAGCTGAGTGAGAAAGGGTGACATGGTCTCAGCAGCAAGCAGGCAATCAAACCCATCTTGGCTTCCAAGTCCCCCTCTCCGCTCCCCTCCCCCCTGCCCCTCCCCAGCCCAGGGACTCACTTGCTGTCCAGTCCTGTCTCTGCACCCCTCTGACCGCCTCAGGAGACTTGCGCTCTTTCCCCCACTATCCAAGCCTCCGCTTTCCTTCAGCGTCTCCTCCCATGGGTCACAGATGCCCTCCCCAACTCCTTCTGCGTGCCCGGCCCTGACATGCACACACGGGCTCTCCTGGGGCCCAAGCTGTGGCCAGAGTTTTGGCTCCCTGCCACTCACCTTGATGGTCACGTTCCCTTTGGTGATTTTGCGCATGTTGAAACCCACGGTGGGAATCATGTCCTCATTGAACTGTCCTGACTGGGGGGGAAGAGTCGGAATTGGAAAAGGGGTAACAACCGATAGAACCCGGATGCGCCATCTCTGGCGGCCACAGCCACAAGGCTGCAAGAATGAAGCTTCTCAGGCACCCCTCTGCGGGGGGTGTGGGGCCATCTCCGGAGTGTCTCTTGGTTTCCGGTGGGATGGCCATAAACAACTCAGGCGTCCACTCGATTCCCGGGGTTCTCCTATGAACAAGAGGCCTGTCTTCTTCAGGCAAACTTCAAGTCTCTCAGCCCAGACTGAGAAAAAAATTCCTCCTAAAGTCTAACCTACATCTCTCTGGTGGAATAGGAGCCCCTTTACTGTATTTGTCTCCAGTGGAGCAGAAGAATTACCTCCTGACAAAAGAACTTCAAACAGGTCACGGTAAACAGTGAGGGGTGATCTCAAGGGGCGCCGGCAGATCTTCAAACTGGCAGAAAATATTTTGAGGGAAAGTAAATTGGCCACCCCACCATGCACTGCTCACCAAGTAATTTCTGGATTATCTGGTGGTTCTGGTCTATTTGTATTACATTCCATTTGTTAGGATGGATAATCCACACTCTACAGCCCCTGTTGACTTAGGTGTCTCCGCACTAGACTGAGAGCTTCTTGGGGAGGGACCCATGCCTCCATTAACAATATTAGCAAATGTTTGCTGCATAATTAGGAGTTGACTATAATTCCAAATTCTAATGATCTTCGTTTCTCCTCCCTCTAAACTGTTTCCCAAGATGTCTAGATTGCTCTAAACTAGCCCTAGCCCCAGACCAAATTCGCTCCAAGGTCATTTCCATGTTCACATGTAGGACACTTTTGCTTATGACCCCCCCCCCTTGCCAGATGCAGAAGATGGGGCTTACTTAACCTTGAATCTGAGGGTGACAGCCTTGTCTCTGTACTGTGCCATTTTCTTCTGCTAGGTGGTAGGAATAATTTACCTCAGGACATGTTAGGAAGTCAGGGGCTCTGACCCTTAGCCAAGGTGTTAGAGACGATTTCTTACTCAGAGTCTGTAGACCTGAATGAAGACTTCCTGAGGATCCATCCAAATCAGAGAGATTGATTCCCTTTTATCTGCAAGAATCACCCAAACTCATTCACCGAAATACTCTTGCAGGTGAGAACTGAGTCCTTATGACTGTGGCTCATGACAAGGTAGAGCAAGGTTTCCTAACCTGAGGCCACAGATGGGCTGCAGAGAGTCCCTGAACCCCCTGAAATTACACCCAATGTGCATGTACAAAATTTTTGTTTATATGGACACTTCCCAGGGGAAAGGGTCTCTATTTTTATCAGTTATCAAAAGGGTCCAAGAGCCCTAAAAGGTAGGAATCACTGAGGGAAAGGGAGCATGGAGACCCTTAACATATGTGGTTTCATTTCCAAACCCCAGCAAGGTGCCAGGGATGGGGTGGGGGCACCTGCCGCACTAAAGTTCACTCTTCCCCATCGGGGCTCCTGAAGAATATAAAGGTCTCAAGAAGAAAGCCCAGTTTTTGTTAATCATTCATCTAAGACACTTCAACCTCTCTGGGCCTCAAGGTTTCCTTCTGTGAAATGGGGAGAAGGGTTTTTGTTTCCTAGAGTCTGGCACATAAGGCTCACAAAGTGCTTGGAAATGGAAATGGTCTGGATAGCGCATGAGGAGCCATCTGGCATCTCTGGAAAGTAGAAGATTCACAGGCTCCCATATAAATGAAATGCCTGGCCTGGCAGAATGTGATTTCGGGCTAGGAGAACCTTCAGGAAACCAGGCTCCCCCAGCACCCAAATAGCCGGTTCAGCTATGAATTGAAGCTAGGTTGGAACAAGGTTATGACTTCATTTCCCTGCTGATGCCTCCTGATCTCACAAACTTCTCATTCGAAGGTTGGAAGTAACCCCAAAGTCATGTGACCTAACCTCTTGTCTCAGACTTGAATACCCCCTGGCTCATTCCCTCTTGGGTGGACTCCAACTCTCTGAAAATTCTGCATAACGAGTCAAAAATCCATCTTCCTATAACTTCCATCCCTTGTTCCAAAGACTTGAGTACCCCAAGACGAGTTCTTCCATAGGACAGTCTTTTACACTTTAAAATATTGAAAATAGCTGTCTCTTTTTCCCCTCAGGCAAAACATCTCCTGAGTTCTATATCACAACTTTTTGAGAGAAACTCAGCGGAACACTTTTAGGTTTTTAGAAGAATTGTGAAGTCGCTATATAATTTTTTTCCAGTTCACATTAGCCTGCTGAGTAGTTAGACCCAGAAATTCAAATTTCTGTGTACAGTCAGACCTCATAGAGTGAGCAGAAAAACCCAAATGGGAAAGAAACTGAGACAAACAGACTCCAAATGAGCAGGCAAAGGTGATTCAGAAAGTCAGCGGTGGGCATAGGAACAAAGGCCAGGGGGTCTCGATTCTTTATTTCTTTCTGAAAGATACTCTACCCAAGTGGTTATACCGAAGGGGGGCAGAAACGCCAGTGCGGGAGCCCTGGAGGGTCACAGAACACCAGTTCCCCTGGTGCTGAAACTCCCACTTGAGTCTACATGGGGTGGTTTTTCTTGGGAAGTCTCTTTAAAAAATTTTTTTTTATGTTTTATTTATTTCTAGGAGAGAGAGAGAGACACAGGGTGAGCAGGGGAGGGTCAGAGAGAGAGGGAGACACAGACTCTGAAACAGGCTCCAGGCTCTGAGCTGGCAGTCAGCACAGAGCCCGACGCGGGGCTCGAACCCACGAACCACGAGATCATGACCTAAGCGAAAGTCGGACGCTTAACCGACTAAGCCACCCAGGCGCCCCTTGGGAAGTCTCTTTAAAGGGAAGTTTTGCTTGCACTTTCTAGGATGGGTGAGCTGAGGTGGCAAGTTGAATATCAAACAGGGGAACGCATGGGCTAAGAGGGGGCGCAAATTCCCTGTACATCACCTAAACTCTGACCCGGCAGTGTAAACATGTGACTCTCGAGTTCTGTACCTGGGTCTGATCCTGTTTTGGGTATGATGCAGGTCTAGGGGAGGCCCTCCTGACCAGGAAATGGAACCCCCCTGGGTACCTGTGCATCTCTGCCAGGAGCGTGGCTTCCCTGGGGACTGGAGGTGACACCCAGGCTGAGCCACTGGAGCAGCAGCAAGAGTGTTGCTCCTGTTGGCCTTGCGCTGAGACCTCTCCCAGATCGAAATGCCTAGAAGCCAAGCCACCCCAGCCTGCAGGATCAGAGTCCAGGCCTTATGTTCCTGCCCAAGGAGCCCAAGAGCCCAAGTCAATGCCAAATCTAACCAGGGGCCAAACTCTCAGACGGGAGCCCAGGGGCACAGGTTGGCTAGGAAGCCATCATGCCAAAAAACCCAGCAGGGGCCCGAAGGTCCTGCCCTGTTACGTGAGGGGCCAGCAACCACTGGGTGGAGAAAGGGGCAGAGGCCATTTGCAAAACATGTTTGGAAAAGGAAGCCAGTGCCTGACTATGTGACCATGGGGTACCCGCAGCTCCAGGCTCCAGCCTTCCTTCTGCCCTCCTGCTTCCGGGATGCTCCTTCTGGGATGCCGAGAGCCATCAGGGGGCTCTCTTCTTCCGGGATGGGCAACCACACAGAGAGGTACCTAGGCGGACTGGCCATACTTTTTTGCTAACCTACAACATTGGCATTTTGGGTCAGTGTGTGGCCAATCCACAGTTCTCAGAAGCCTCGGTCCCGGGACTGGGCTCCGCCTGGGACAACCCCAGCACCTGCCCCAAGCGACCCTCAGCCCGACACACCCCGTCCAGCCAAGCTCTTTAATGCAGGCCGCAGCCATTACTGCAGCCTCAGCTCACACACCCATGGAGCTCATCTTCCCTTTTTGTGAGACAGATTTTAACTCCTTCCCCACCACTCCCTGGCGCTGACAGACTTACAATTGCCCACCTCGTCTCGACTCTCCCAAGCCCTCAGAGCCACTGCCTCCCGTGTCCCTAAGTGGGCAGTGCCCCTCCAACTCATCCTCTGGTCCGGGGCACCCCCTGCTGTAACTTCTGAGCCAGGCGGAGACTCCAAACTCCCTTTATGATGCCATCCTCCCTGGACCCCCAGCTAAGACGCGGCGGGTTCCTGGAGAGGAGGAGTCTGGGCTGGTGCCAAGGGCCTCAGCTGATGCCACTACCCCCAGGGGACACCTCCCCTCCCCCTCAACAGCGCCGGGGCTTCCCCTTCCGGCAGAGAGGGGTTAAAGCCTCGGGGTGGGGCTGGGCTTGCCCAGGCCCCCTCCCCAAGCCGCGCCGGCCGCCCGGTCCCGCGACCCTCCGTACGCTGGGCGGGAAGGCCCGGGCACTTTCGCCCCGTCATGCCCCCTTGCGCGGGGACCGGAGGGAGCCTGTCTCTGCAGGCGGCGGATCCCTCCTGCCTCGTGATCCCCTGGGGCCGCCAGTCCCGGGGCCCCAGCCGATGTCCTCGTCCCCCTTCTCCCGCCCCCAGCCGTGCCATCCCGGCCCGGGCGGGACAGCGGGTCGCGCGCCACCCGGGTCTCCCACCGGCCGTGCTAGGCCCCAAGCGCTCGGGCCCGCTCCTCCCCCGCCCGGCGCCCGGCGGGGCCTG
>NW_027531425.1:3843882-3883455 GCF_008692635.1 Crocuta crocuta | reverse complement strand
ACGCGGGGCCCGCGGGTGGGGTGCGTGGGGAGCCCGCGAGCCTCCGGGATACGGCCTGCGCCTGCTGCCGTCCGAGGGCACTGGGAAAAGAGTGCTCCTTTTATGACTTCCCCTTCCCGGGCTGTGGCTCCCTGGCTGGCACCCCTTTCCTTCTTAAAGGGTGGTGGGCCCGAGGTGCGTGGCGTCCCCGTTAATCAGGGTGGAGAAGGATGCTTCACCCACTTCCCAGGGCCCGGAGATGAGCGCTCTATGAAAGGGAGAGAAATGGAGGCTTTTTGTTCCCTGAATCCTTGCCTCTGAACACCTCTGGGGAACGAGTCTTAGGCTTTCAGAACCTAACCAGCAGAGAGTAACAGCAAGCAACCGTGTTTGGCTGTTTTACTACTCCATCTTGTTTTGTTAACCACAGTTTACCTGAACTGCGTGTTTAGGAAGCCTCTGGTCCAAGAGTGAAACAGCTGTTTGAGGCTGATGCCGATTTTCACGAGTATCACCATAATTCATAGAAAAAATCCTGCAGGGGTGGGNGAAAAAGTTGGCCTGTTTTGGTAAAAGCCAAAGTTTTCTTGGGGAAGGAGGATTGGCGGTGGGAGGTGGAGGGCGGGCCGGCATGCCTCCCTAGCCCCAGCGCTGCTCAGCCTTGGGGCTGGCTATTCCCCAGTCTTTCCAGGCTTCAGGGCAGCTGCCCACCTAGGATGAATGCCCCTTAGTATTGGGTTTTCAGACACACACCCATGTAGTCTCCTGTTCTATTTCAAGGTGCAGAAACTGTCAACTTAAAGCACATCTGTCAAACATACCCAAGATGACCAAATGATCAGAAATACTTGCTGAAGTGAATGGATCACAGAGTATCATCTTTCTAGCTTCTGCCCTTCACAGGTCCCTGTCCAGCTCTTAAGGTGCACCTCTGCCCTATTTCCCAAACTGACTACAGTGTCACTTTGTTTGATGTGTCTCAAGAAGTTGCTAGAAAAGTGCATATCCTGGGAGAAGTATCTGCAGCCTACTCCTGGTCTACAGAGTCTTAATCTATTGCTATAAAGAGGTTCCAGAGGCCTGAGAAAAAGAAGGAATGAATCAGTCATCCAAGAAGTCTTTATTCTCCCGCTTGGTTCCTCTTCCAAAACTGTACACTCTAAGTTCTAGAAAGGGGTTGGGGCCACAGTGCCAGGGCAGGGAGGCTGTGGGTCGATGGCCACCCACTTGCTTCCCTCCTGGTTGAGTCTACGCCCAGGGCGGGATCAGGCACTTGAGAGCTCTGTCCCCTCCTTTACGGGCACAGGCTGTGAGTGCCTCCCAAAGGACTTAGGAGAGGTGTGGGTGCAGGTGAGCCCGTTCCCGGGGCGGTAAGGAAGGAGGAATTCCATTGTGAGACCAAGCAGAAGTGTTAAGAAAATTAACCTCAATTTCAACGTTGCCATGTGCTTCAGAAGAGATGTCGTGAATAAGGAGGCCCAGCTGCTCTCCAGGGTCCGGCTCGTTGGGGGGTTTCCACAGAAAGCTCGCATCAGCCAAGGCAGACCCCAGGGGCTGGGTGCCCAGAGAGATGGTGTCTTTCTTCATCCCCACAGGCAGCCCATGTTGGATTCAAGGACAAAGTCTCTGGATACCTTCCTGGGGAGTGTAGGTGAGCCCTGAGACAGATCTTGGGTGCCCTGGAAATTGTATGGGTCCTGAGGTGATGAAAGAGGTTAGCTCTCTGGAAGAGTTTATGAAGGTCCCAACTCTGCGGTCCCAGCCTGATGCCCCAGGTCTGCGTGCGGTGCTTTTCCCAGATGGTTCATGGAAACAGCCAGGCTCTCCAGCTGTCCTCTGCAAATGCAGGGGGTGGATGGTGGAGGACAGGGGGCTGGTTTTCTAAGATCAGGCCAAGCTCCTTGTTTCTTCCTTGCCCTTCATTCTTTTGCACCTCCTGGTACTCAGGGTATCTTCTGAGGTCATGAAGGGAAGACAGAAAATGCTGGGCCTCCCTAGGGAGTAGCTGGCAATGATAGAGGCAGGGGCAGCCCTCTGGGCCTCTGAGGGGTCACCACACTTTTCCTCCTCCAAAGGTTTCAATGCCTGGCCTGGTCACCTCTGTAGCCCGGTCCCAGGACATAGGTGTCCTTATTCTCTTTGGCGGGTGTCCAGCCATCACAGATGTGGGGTAAGGAAGCAGAAAGTCACTGCTGGGATGTTGAGAACTTGGCCACAGTCATGACCAGACTTTTCCTGGCTCCTGCATCTGGCTGGTTCTTGGGTAGGGCCCAGGCGGAAGATGATCTTGGGATCACTCTCTTGGCAGCCCCAGGAAGGGGATACAGCTAGAGCGGCTTCTAGGAGCTTCTCTGATTACTTTTTCCTGTGGCAGCAAAGCACTTAATGTCCATGTCATAGACGGAGAGATGAAGCTCACAGAGCCCTTTAAGACAAAACCGGAACACTGGTCCTTTCTCAACTCTCTCATAAATGCCAGTTCCCAGCTTGAAGTTCAGAGAGACACGGAAGGTCCCCCCAAGTGTCCATTTGGGGCTACTAGAGGAAGCGGAAGAGTGGCCAGCTGTAAAGACCTGGAGTCTGGTCCCCGTTCTTGCTGATGCAACTTCCTGTGACTGCAGGTGCCTGCTGAGGGGGCAACCCTTCCCCATGCCCACCCAGGGGACCCCTCAGATCACAAGACCCACTTTCCCCAGAACCACCTGCCCAGGCGTGGGGGAATTTGGCGTCTGGGCTGGTGGAGGGTGCCAGGGGTCAGGGGCAGGGCTCCTCCGGCAGCTGGGCTGCATACAGGGCCAGGGTGTGGTGCAGAAACTGGTATTGCTCCGTGGTCTGGATCATTCCACCCCTGCAAGGAGAATACGCAGCCACCATGAGCAAAGGAGGGCAAGTCGAGCATCTCCCTAGTTCTGTAGGGAGAGTCTCCCAAAGAACCTGTCAACCCCTTTACATATGTTCATCCTTCGGGTTTTCTACTCCTTTCTGCTGCCCCTCAGACCTTCCCCAAGAGGAAAGCCCCTCTGCCCCTTGCTCAGGCCTGAGCCCCATTGCTGGCTGTGCCGAGGAGGAGACAGCCCACACTGGGACTTGTCCCTCTCTGACCCATCTGCTCCTGGGGCAGCACCAATCCCCGGATTCCTCAGGCCAGGCCAAGAATATTCCTGAGCCTCCAGGTTTCCTCTTCCCTGTCTTAAAAGTAAAAATAATAATTCTATAAATTTATACAGTAAGTTCTCCTGTTTGGAAAACATGTTCACAATGCATTAACTCATTCCTTAAAGCAGCTCTCCGACGAAGGAGCCATCATTTCTCTCGATAAAGAAATGGGGGCCCGGAGGAATACAGTGATGGCTCAGTGAGATGCAAGTCAGAATTTGCACCCCGGTTCTCTGTCTCCAGATCCAGAGGGCTTCTGTACATTATCTGTGCCGGCCTAGTACCTAGAACCAACCATACCCCAACCCTCCGCCTTTCCCTGAGCAGGGGATTTGGAAAAACAAAAACAAAACTGAAAAAGATATAAGGCTCAGATCTCCACAGATTGGCATATTTAATTCTAGGCCCCCAAGCTAAAATTTTAGAGATGCTTTCCTGGGTGTTAGTTGCACCAGAAACCGCTCTTTAAGCAATGGGCCCTTTGCCTTTCTGGAAGGAAGTGCTTGATGGCGATGTGCCTCTAAGTGCCCTGGTGCCCAGGAAGCACTGATGCCACTCCTTCATGTCTTTGGTCCTATTTACATCCATAGACCCACCTGTCCAGCCGAAGTTGGCACACGATACCAAGAATGTCCACTTCCCCTCGGGCCTTCAGCTGTTGACAGCCAATTCGGGTGGCGATGAAGCAGCCAGTCCGGCCAATCCCTGCACTGGGTGCAGCCAGGGAGGGGAGAGGGAGGTCACAGAGGACATGGGGCCAGGTGAGTGGAAACTAGGAGGGCCAGGCCTCAAACTACAGAGAAAGCCATAAGGACGTAGGACACTCTATTTTGGGGCTGGGGACACGAAGATGGAGGAAGGTAGCAATACCTTCACAACTGAGAGTTGGCACTGGGGCAGTTGACACTTCTTCCAGCCTCACCACAGACCTATCCCAGGTCACCCTCCGGCCCCGGTGGACATTGTGATGAGCTCTTTTCTGCTTAGCAACAGGCATGGTTTATAACTCTGCGTGCTCCCGCTGGGCTTGCTGAGCCCTTGAGTCCTCCTTATCCGACCAGAACACCATCTCCACAGCTGCTGACACTCAACCCCCTTTCCCACCTTGGGTCCCTCCCACAGCTGTCCCCTCTACTCTGCTGCGTCTTGCCCTTTATTTCAAAACCTTTTTAAGATTCCCAGTCTTTGGGAAGACTTCTTTTTTTTTTTTTTTTAATGTTTTTTATTTATTTCTAGGAGAGAGAGAGAGACAGCGTGAGCAGGGGAGGGTCAGAGAGAGAGGGAGTCACAGACTCTGAAACAGGCTCCAGGCTCTGAGCTGGCAGTCAGCACAGAGCCCGATGCGGGGCTCGAACCCACGAACCGCGAGATCATGACCTAAGCGAAAGCCGGACGCTTAACCGACTAAGCCACCCAGGCGCCCCTGGGAAGACTTCTTATCTGAAGCCCTGATAGAAGCCACTCATGACCTCCCAGGCACCATGTCCAGGTGCCCCCCTGTGGGGAAGAGGCTCATGGGCCCCCTCTGTCTATACTTGTGCCAGTATGTTCTATTCAGGGTATGCACTCCCAAAAGGTTACCTTATTGTAAGCTTGTCTCTCGTGTTACTCCCCTCCCCACCTCAATCCGATTCTTACTCTGTAGCCAAAGCATTCCTTTAAAATTTTTTAAAATGTTTATTGTTAAGAGAGAGAGACAGAGCATGAGTGGGAAAAGGACAGAGAGAGAGGGGGACACAGAATTCTAAGCAGGTTCTAGGCTCTGAGCTGTCAGCGCAGAGCCCGAGGCAGGGCTGGAACCCATGAACTGTGAGTTCATGACCTGAGCCAAAGATGAACACCCAACCGACTTAGCTACCAGGAGCCCCATTATTAAAAAAAAAATTTTTTTTGAATGTTTCAAAGCATTCCTTTTAAATGGCAAGTCCAAGTTTCTTAGTCAGTCCTATGAGGCGACTTGTGATCTGGCCTTCCAGACTTCTCTCTCATCGCTCTTCCTTTCCCCCACATGACCTCTGAGCTCCCATCTTCTAACTCTGCTCCCAGCAATATGTCCATTTAAAAACTTCATCTCAGGGGGTGCCTGGGTGTCTTAGTCGGTTGAGCATCAAACTCTTGATTTCAGCTCTGGTCATGATCCAACGGCATGGGATCGAGCCTTATGTAGGGCTGCTTGCTGAGCGTGAAGCTTCCCTCCCTCTGCTCCTCTCCCCTGTTTGTGCTCTCTCTCTCTTTCCCTCTCTCTCTCAAAAGAAAATTCATCTCAGAGCTTTTGCACATGCTGTTCATCTGCCTGGAATGCTTCCTCTTTCCATTCTTCATTTGAATTCGCCTTTCAGATTTTAGCTTAGTTTAGATGTCCTTTCTCCTAGAAAGCCTTCTCTGGCCTAAGTTTGGGATGGGCAACTCCGTTCTGTGCTCCCACACACCTCGCACTGTGCCATGCTTAATCATTTGATCTGCTCTCTTTCCCACCAGACTATAAATTCTCTCCCAGTCAGGGGAGAATCCAAGCTGTCTCCTTAGCATCCAACACTGTGCCTGACAGTAACTGGTTTTCAATAAATAGTCATTGAATAAATGAGTTTCTCAAGCACATGGGTGGCTCAGTCGGTTAAGTGTCCGACCTCAGCTCAAGTCATGATCTTACAGTTTGTGAGTTCAAGCCCCGCGTCAGGCTCTGTGCTGACAGCTCAGAGCCTGGAGCCTGTTTCGGATTCTGTGTCTCCCGCTGTCTGTATCTCCCCTGCTCACGCTCTGTATTTTCCTCTCTCTCAAAAATAAAACATTAAAAAATTTTTTTAATTAAAAAATAAATGAGTTTCTCAACACCGGGGACCCTGTTTATTTCCTTCTCCAGAAGACTGGGACGTATTCTGATATTCTGTCCCCTCTCTGGCTTGTACCTGAATGTCCAGCCCAGATGGCCGGATTCTGCATGAAGGAGAGAATAAGAACAGAGCACTTGCTGAATAACCTAGAGATTCCCATCCACGTAAGAATTGGGCCTTTCCAGTGCTGTCCTTCTTAGACCCCTTCCAAGGAGAGACCCAATGGCAGGAAAGGAACCCCTGCTCATAGGCTGCTGGGGAGGGCGAGGCCACATACCTGCAGTGGACCACGATGGGCCCAGTGTTGGCAGCTGTCTCGGGGCTTTCCTCCACCTCGGCCACCAGGCGCAGCAGGGGTCCAGCCGATTCTGGGGTCTGGTGGTCAGGCCAGGCCGAGAAGAGGACATGCTTCACTACCCGGCACTCCTCCTGGTGCTGGCATAGGAACAAGGCATGAGAACCAAGGTCAGGGTAGGGGGCGCTGGCAGCCTTCTTTTCTGGTACCAGAGGAGGGCAAGGGCTAGAATTCTTCCCTGGGGCAGTCATGGGCCCCGAGCAGGCAAGGCCAGCCCTTCTCTGGCTCATTATACTCCACCATTCCCGCCTTTGAAATGCTGGAGAAGGGGGAAGCACTGAAATGGGAGAGGGGGAAGACCCAAGTTTAAGTCCTGGCTCTGCTTCTAATGAGCGTATGATTTTGGGCAAGTCCCTTAACTTCATTTACTTAGAAAAAGGAGACAGTGATATCTTATTTGTTTCCTTCTCAGGATGCTTGGAGGATAAGGAGTTAGGAGAGAAATGCTTTGAAAAGTATAAAATGCTATATGATAATAGGAGGCATTTTAAAGCACTTCACGTGTGTTATTATACATCTCTCTGGATTTCCTGTGGTCAGCATGACTCTGGGACCCCACCTCTCCTCTCCTGAGCTATTGATGGATGGATGGGCCTTCCTGGTGGTTTCTGCTTGGCTTGTTGGCCCTGTCTTATTAGACTAGGGAAGTGCCCATGTTCTCTTTCTTCTTGCTTCAGTTCTTCTCCTAGATGGGTGTTCAAGGATGAATAAACCCTTGGATCCCAGTAAAGGTCAGGCCTGACTTCCAGCGAGGCTGGAGACAGCCAGACTTCCCTGTACCTGGATGGTGAGCCACCGCACAGTGTATTCTGGACACTCTTTTGTGTCTTGGATGCGGATCCGGAAGGGTCCATAGGTTTCCTCTTCTGTGGGCCAGTAGTGGACACATTTCTAGGAGGGAGGGAGCTGAGAGTCAGAAGGGGGAAGTGTCTATCAGCTGGAGCAGGGGCCAGGACAGCAGAGAGGGGAGTGGGGTCCCCTCCCCATTTCTCTCCCCCATCGGAGGGGCTCCGCACTGCCCTGAGTCAGCAGGTGAGGTGCTGGGCTCTCCTGAAGGTGAAGTGCTTACCCAATTCCCCATTCTGGCTGTGGATAGGCTCGATGGTGTATAGCTCAGGAACTTTTCTGAGAAGTTCAAGCTGGGCTTGGCTATAGGTACTGTCAGATTCCAGGGGAGCCCCTAGTCCCAAGCTGCCCTGAGTAGGGGCATGTGGTATGGGGTGAGAGGTAGCCCTTTCTGGGTTCACTAAGGACTGTGACTCCACCTCCTACCTCCTTGCCCTCTCGGAGCTGAGTGAGCATGACAATGAGTGACACTTCTTCCTGCCACACCATCTCCCAGAAGTCCGATACAGTGTTGGGCATGGGGCCCTGGGTCGCAATGTAGACCTTCTCCTGCCCGTCATAGCCCTGGGGAGGTGGATGCACAAAAGGAAGGGGGGAGCAGTGAGAGGAGACCCCCAGGGAACTCCTGGAATCTGGGGGCCCTGGAGTCAGGCTGAAGCCACTGAATGTGCACACACAGACATACATGTGCATGCTGGAAACCTCGCGGTGGAAAGGACACAGGTTCTGGAGGGAGGAACACGCGGGTTCAAATCCCCGTTCTGCTGCTTACTAGCTATGGCACCACAAGCAGGTTACCTAGCTTCTGTAAGTCTCCGCTTTCTCATCTGTAAGTTAGGCAATAACAGCTATCTTGCAGGAATGTAGCACAGATTGCATTCAACAAATCATATTGAGGGTCTAGCACTATCAGGTCCTTTGTAGATGTTTGTTCCCTTCCTCTCCTATTGCATTCTACTAGCACAAAATTAAAACAAAAACGGTGTCCAACCTTGGTTGAGTGAATGTTTCACTTTTACTATTTCTTTTATACATTTAGTAGCAAGACGTGGCTCACTCTTGCTAGCCCTTTTCTCTCCCCTTCAGAATCTCAGCCTCTCAAGATAATGAAATCCAGGTCACTAAGTTTCTGTTTGCGAATGGGAGATTTGCAGAGTCCCCAGTTAACAGCTTTCAATCTCTTGGCCAAATCTGATCTCTGTCCTAGCCACTTTGAGCCACTAGAGGGCGCTATTTTTTTAATAGCTACTCGGGGCCAGTAGAGGTGGGAAGCTGGGGTAGAGAGGCCCACCTTGCCTCCCTGGTTCCTATAGTTTGATGTTAAACCATTTCCACAAGGGAGGGGCTGTTTTGGGAGCAGTTAAGGCTAGAGAGACAGAAAAGGGAGGCAGCTGAGAGCTATTTGTGCTAGCACCTTCCATGCAGACCTAAGTGCGAGGAGCCCTGGGACTACGAGGGAGCGGGTTCAACAAGGCAACTTCCTCCGTGTGTAGAGGGTTGGCTGGGATGACGTGATAACGTGCGCGTTAAGGAGATTTGGTGGTTTCTTCTTTTCAGCCCAACATCTGCTGTTTTCTCGGTTGGTGTCTTGGGGCCTCTTTGGTGTCTGTCCCAGCTTGGTGGGGCCATGGCAGTAGTGGTTTGGAACCCCAGTTGGACGATATTCTCTGGGGATGCCTTCAAACACAGCGCACCCCCAACCCAGACCTGGCTAGGCCACTCACTCGGATATAGTTGGCGTTGATGTAGTCTCCATCTTCTTGGCTCTGTGCCCGGCCTAGACAGACGCGGCTCTGGGGATCTAGGAAGTAAAAGTCAGCAGAGGTCAGAGGTCAAAAGGGGCCAACTAAGGCGTACTCCGACAGGGTCAGGCAGAGGTGAGTTCCCATGCAAATCACAGTACTTTGTGTGTAGCAGGTGGCCAGGGACCCCCCAAATTACTTTATATGCAGACAGTAAAGAGCCACACAGAATGGTTCTGAGCAGTAGAGTGACGTGTTCAAAGGAATAACTGGGGAAGTTTCACTGGGTTTAGGACGGCTGAGGAAGGAGTTGAAGCAGCAGAAACCTAATGGGCAGATATTGGAATATTCTAGCCTTGAAGTCAGTAAGAGGACGGAGCATGATCCTGCCAAGAAGGCAAGGGAGGAAAAAGGGATGTCATGGAAGAAGAGTCTTTTCCTTTCTTTCTTTTTAAATTTATTTTAGAGAGAGAAAGCGTGAGTTGGGGAGAAGGGCAGGAGAGAGAGAGAGAGAGAGAGAAAGAGAGAGAGAATCTTAAGCAGATTCCATGCTCAGTGCTGAGCCCATCCGGAGGCTCGATCCCACCACCCTGGGAATCATGACTGGAGCCGAAATCAAGAGTCAGACGCTCAACTGGCTGAGCCCCACAGGCGCCCCAGGAAGTTTTTTTCTGATGGTGAATATGAGATTTGGATGAGTGACTTGCCTAAAATCCCGCAGTGGTGAAGTGGGACCAAAACTCGGGTTTCATTCTGCCACTGGGCGTGTCAGACTCTCCCTTGAAGCGGGAGGGCTTTCTCCAAATCCAATCCAAGCCAGGATGAAGAAGTTAGCTTGTAAGGAAAGGAGACTAGCTCTCCCAGGGCTGGCCCGGTTCTGGACAGAGGGGAATTGCAAGCAGAGGGAACTCTCCCCTTTCTCCTGGCCCCTGGTGGGAGGGTGAAGGTGGGTGGGGGTGTGGGGGAAGCTGGTTAGACTTAGACTGAGAACAAGGGCTGCTCCCTCCGCCTTATTGGATGAGTGCTGACCCGCCCCTGCGGGCACATGGCTGTCTCACCGCAGGAGCCGGGAGTGGTGAGCCAAGGCCTCCAGACTGGAGATGCTGGGGCGGGTTGGCCAAGCCAGGCTTCTCTGAGCGGGGAAGATAGAAACTCTCTAAGGGTCTCAGGCTTGCCTCTGCAAAGTAGGAGGTGCTGATCCCTGGGCCCTTCGAGCTTGTAGGGTCAACCCCTTACAGCCCCAGGACTCCCATCCACAAACTTGTCCCCTCTCTCTTACAGATCCCCCACACCTGACTTGCTCAAAACCCTCTCTCTGGGAGCCATCCTGATGGTGCCTTTGACACTACAGACCTCGGCTGGGCATTTCCCACAACAGAGGAAGAGGAAAGAGAAGCTGTGACCTCGGGCAAGTGATGCCCCCGAGGCAACTTCTCTGTGACTCCATGGCCTCAAAAATGGGAGTAATAACACACCACTCCATGGATTTTGAGAAATGGGTTAATATCCGCGACTCCCAGCACTGCCTGGCGCACGGTAAACATCTGCAAATATGAGTTGCTGTATCCTTACTGTGGTTGTGATTCTGGCTGCCCCTTGCCCAGCCAGGGCATGGTATTGGTATTTCTCTGCTGAAAGAGAGCGCTCCGGGTGAGGGAGCTCTTCCTTGGGCTGAGGCTTCTGGACCTGTCCAGCCCCAGGGCCAGCATCACCTCCCTCGCTGCCCACCGCAGTCCTTACTTGGCAAGATGGTCTTATATCGGTCTTTGGAGGCGTGGCCAGGAATATCCAGGTCTTCAGGACTGACAAAGTTTGAGGGGATCTTCTGGCAGAGGGAGGAAATGAGTGAATAGCTGATATACTTTCCAGTCCCCTTTTTCCCCCTCCCCCCCTTATCTAGTAAAGCTGGGCCATTGCTCTTCTCTCCTGCCTTCAGTAGGTCTGGAAGGGGTGAAGGGCAGAAGACGGGGCACGGGGCGGTTTTCTCCCTGGGCCCTAGGATTCTCTGTCCTGAGGTCCCAAAGAGGAGGTGTCCCTGCAGTACCCATGATAGGGTGGCACCAGTTGGCTGTCTCTGATTCATAAGGGCACATGGACTTGGAGGAGACCCCGAGTTCTTACCAAGAATTCCTCTTCCAGCTGCTTGGGGCTGGGCGGCTGGTGCTGCAGGGCCCAGCGGGTGAGGGGGTGTCCAGCTGTGCGCAGAAAGTGTAGGGTGACCTCCCGGGGTGTGTTCACTGAGCAGATGGGCTCCACAGCCCCCAGGGACCGCACATCCAGCATCAAAGCCACATTGGAGCCCCGCCTGCAGGCAGACAACCAGTGCCTAGTGAGCACCCAAGAACATTGCCGCTCTGGCCATTAGTATTGTTCTAGGATGCGTCTCAGGAGACTGCTCCTTGTCTGCCCCTTGACCGACAGGCCCAGTGGGTTCAAGGGCTCAGGCTCCTGCTACACGGCCTTCTTTTGTCAGTCAGATTGGGGCAGCCTTGAACCCAACTGCCCTCTCCAACTGCCCACCCCTGCCCATTCCTTCATGGCCCCTAAAGCTCAGACCGACATCTAGACCCAAGACAGCCCTGCTGCAGGGGAATGACTGGCTACTCAGCCCAACTTGGGAAGCAGGTTCAAGGCTGACATGAAACTTTATGCCCCAGACATGTAAAGGACATGCAAATGAACACGTTTGGTTTCCTTTCCAGATTGGAGGCAACAGCTGAGGGCCCTCTGGACCCAGCTGTCAGAGCTGGAGGGGCAGAGGGAAGGAACGGGGCACAGTCTCAGGGCTGGACAGGCCCCCCACTCTCAGGAAAGATCTCACCTCTCCTGCAGCCGCACATGCTTCTTGGCTGGTGCTTTGGTGGGTGGAGGCTGGGTCATGGCTGCCCCCAAGGAGCAGGTTGGCCGCTGTGCTCTGGAGCACCCCCCGTGGTCCTGGACCATGCTGGGGTGGGGGGCTGGGCCCAGGGGAGGCTCACTCAGCCATGAGGTTCACCTGAAAGACAGAGCCCCTCAGCTGCTGACCTCTGGCCTGTCTGACCATCCAGGAGCAGGCTCCCAAGTCCCGGCCAGCTGCCTGCTTTCTGGTACCTCTGTTTTTACTGGGGTGTCTCCTGTTCTCCCAGTAGCAATGCCATTTTCACTGTGGGAAGGCCAGGATCTCTACGGGGGGGGGGGGCCCAGGGTGGTGGGCAGTCTGAGGTTGGAGTAGGGGCCAGACAAGGGGTAAACACTGTGGGGGAGGGCAGGAAAGCCTGCGGAAGGAGCCAGAGAGGGGAAAAGAGGCCACCCGAAGCGGGAGTACAAGGGGCTCTAAGTTGGGGCTCAAGTGAAAGAAGGCAAGGGAGGAAATACAAATGATATGTTCTGTGTAGAAGGGAGAGAGAAGGCTCACAGAAACCACTTCTAGTCCAGGCCTTCTCTGACATGAGAGGTTTAAGGCCTCTCGCAGCCTTGGAGCCAGTTGGGGACCCTTATAGACCCTGTCCTAACCGCTGGCAGCTTCCGAGTCCATTCTGGCTTCTGGGGTCTCTATCCAGGGAGGGAGCCTGTTGGGGGGGGGGGTTGTTTCCTTCCTCCTCTGCCCATCCCCCCATCTCCCGCCTCTGTAACCGTCACAGGAAATGGCCTCACCAAGCCCTTGAGCGACAGCGCATGGTGAGGCGACAGCTGGGGGCACAAGAGGGGGCATGGAGGTGGTGGGGCCATCTCCTCCTGGGGGACAGTCCCTATCTTCCAGAGCCAGGTCACAGCTTCTGAGAAGCGGGGGCGGTGTTAGAGTTGCAAAGCCCGGAGGGACGGAGGTGAGGGGACAAGAGCGGGGCCCCGTGCAGATGTGGGTGATAGAGGTTCTCCCAAAGCAGAAAGGGGTTCGTTAGCCTCTGCTGTCTTTGTAGCCCCCTACCCCACCCCGTGGCTCCCCTACCCTACCCCCCACCTCGGGGATATCAGCTGGGTCAGCACCCATTCGCCAGCCAGGCCCTATAGCACCCAATGCAACCTCACTCACACCCGCCTTGGAGATGCCCTCCCATCTCCCCAGGGTTCACACCACCCCAGGACCACAGGGGCCCCTCCTCCCCCCATTCAGGTACTTACTGAAGCAGCTGTGTCCCCCAGGCTGCCTCTCACCAGCTGTCTGTCTGTCTGTTGGTCGGTCTTTGAGGCTGAGGAGGCTTCAGGAAGCCAGCTTCCTCCCTCTGCCCCTCCTTGCTGCCACCCACGCACACCCCAGCTGCACGCTGCCCTCCTGCGCCCGCAGCCACCGCCAGGGGTCGGGTGGCTCTCGCCTGTGCCCCTCTGGGGGAGGGCTGGCCGTGTGCCAGCACTTCTGCCATGGTTGAAGGTCCTGCTCCCTGGGGTGGGACTGAGGCCCAACCGTTCCTGACCTCCCTGGTTCCCCTCGCTCCCAAGCTCTCTTGCTCCCCGTCTGTTTCTCCTCCGGGTCTTCAACACACCAAGCCTCTGCCTGCTTACTGGACAGAGCTCAGCTGACCCCCGGCTCCATGCGGCGCCACATGGACCGCCAAGTTGTTCCTGTTCAAGTTGGCCCTGTCCACACCCTGATTTCTACTCCTCTGCTTTTACCTCGAAGCCTTAGTCCCGGAAGCCCTTGCCCCTTTGAGCCTTGGGAGTTCATGGTCCAGCACAGGTCATTCCTTCTCAAAGAAGACGTGGGTGCGGACTTGGAGTGCGGTAGGGGGGAGAGGAAGCAGGTATCCCCGCTTCACAAAAGCCCAGGCCAGACCAGAAGGGTCAGCTTGAGGGCCTGAGCCACAGCCCAGCTCTCAGCTGCCTCGGTTTGAGATGGACCAGCTGGGAAGTAGCTGGCAGAGGCAGCTCGTAGAAGAGTCTGGGGGGCTTTCCCTGGCGCGCAGCCCCTCCAGGCCTCGTTCCTGAATCCTAACATCTATTCAGAAGACTTACAGGTAGTGGACAATCTCTGGCCCTCACACCGGGGAACTCTCACGTCTCTTCGCCTCCGGGGCACCTGGATGCCTGGGGCCTAGGAAGTGGCCGCCACGTCCACGACTCCAAGGTCCCCCACCCCCACCCCTGCCCCTGCCTCGCCTCGGCAGGCCCCTTGCTGGCCAGCAGCCCGGCTGGGTCATGCTCGCTGCAGCTTCTTCTCCCCTGTAACATTCCAAACACCCTTCCTTTCCTGGCCCCAACACGCGCAATCCTTGTCTTCTCTCTTCCTCCCACTACTGATTCAGCTGTCAAATGGTGACAGCAGAAAAGAAATGGTTTACAATAGACACAGGGGGTGGGCACACTGGAGGGGCGGTGGGGAGGGTGCCGGCCTGCGGCTGGCCCGTGGGGGAGGAGGGTTGGGATGACCCTCTGGAGCTCTGGAGGCCTCCCAGCGCCCGTCCTCGCTCCTGGGAGCGGCCACCAGGAACAGGCTCCCTTCTGAGTCCCTCAGGGCCCAGCTGGTCCTGGACCCTCCTTTACTCTGGGGATTGGGTGGTTTGCTTGATAGCAGGCTGATCAGAGCTGGAGTAGTCGTTGACTCTGGTCCCCAGAACAGGGTGTGGTGGTGGTTGGGTGTGTGTGGGGGGGGTGGGGGGGTGCAGGAGAGCCTGGGAATCCCTGCTCAACCTGTGGAAAGTGACCCGAGGCTGACCTCTGCTTCAACTGTTCCCCCAGGCCAACCAGGATCTCCACTAATGGGCAATGGGGCCCCGAGGATCAAAGAAGGGGGCAGGAGGGGATTAGAAAGAGAGCCACCCCCACCGGGCCAAGCTGTTGATTGTTATCGAGAACAGGAAGCTAGGATACCACAGGGGTGGGGAGGAGGAAGCAGGCAGAGCCTTCCCCCACTGGTCCGCCAGTGCCTCCAGGTTTCCACCAGGTCTCCGGGGTCTCAGCCCTGTTGGCCTCGGGTACGCCCTCTTACCCTCCCTAGGCAGCGGCAGTTTGAGGAGCTGGGAGCCGAGCTCTTGGGTGGAGAGCTAGGAGACTGGGGGCCAGGAGGTGGGAGAGGTAGTTGGTGGTGGGGGTGGGGGTAATAACGTTAGGCAAGACCCGGCGGATCTCTCAGTTCCCTTTGGGTGTGTTTGGGGTTGAGGGAATAGTCACTCCTTGCCTCCTGCCTCCCCCTCTTCCCCTCTGCTTAGAAATGCCTGGATATCTGAAGAGGTGTGGGGCTAGAGCTCTGGAGGGCTGAGGGCACCACCCACAAGCCTTAGATGCGCCAAGATGCCCTAGAGCGCCTTCTCCCCAGACCAGCCAGGCTGCTGGAATGGGGGAAGGCCTGGAGTTCCCTGGGAGTGACTGGACCCCCAGAACCTTCCCTGTCCCTAAGGTGGAGCTGCCCCAGACAGCTCACAAACCCTTCATCACTCCAGCCACTGATTTGCCTTCTGGAGTTGGGATTTAGCTTCCAGCCACCCTTGACTCCAAAAAAGGATAGCAATAGTTGAAAGTCAGTAAGACCGTGAGCAATGAATCTAAACTGTGGCCCATTAGCTGTGTGACCTTGGGTGTGTTACTGAACCTCCCAGAGGCTCAGTCTCCACATCAGGTTCCTCCCTCCCCGGAGGGATGAGCCTAGCACCTCTCTGATCCGTCCAGTGGTGCTGAGCCTCTGAACTGCTCAGATGCTGTCCACTGGAGAGGTGGCCAGGGGAGGGGGCCAGGGGAGTGGTGTCTTGTGGGAGAGTCCCTGTCTCCTCTCCCACAGGCCCCTCACTTTGTCCAGCTAGCCTACAGGCACAGAGCTGCCTGGGCACACTGCCCCCTTCCTCTTGTCATTCCCTAGTCCCGGCACTGCCAGCCACAAGTGCCCCCCCTCCGGCCCCCGGTATGAGAAGCCCCTTGCAGGGGCAGCTGTATCTGGAATTCCCAGAAGTTCTTGTTCCTTGGAGGCACTGAGGGAGCAGGCCAGGCTGCTTTGAGCCCCAGAGTCAAAGGCCGTCACCCTGTGAGATTCCAAAGGGGAGGCTCCTGGGTATGGGGTCTGCTGCTGGGGGCCAGGACTCCTGGGTTCTGCACTCTCCACAGGTCTTGCTCCCCTCCTTAGACCTCTTCATTCCTCTCTGGAGAAGCCCTAGGATCGTATGTCCTCCTCCACCCCCACCCCTCACCCCCCAAATCCTGGGCCAGCCTAGGCCAGCTTCCACCGCAGTGTTACAGGCCCCTGCTTGCCCCTGCCTGGCTGAGTGGGGGAGGCAGAGATACAGAGGGCTAGGAACTTCGAGGGCTGATCCAGGAGAAGGCAGGGACACACTGGAGGAGGCCCTTGGTGGGTGGGGCAGAGAATTGCCATTAGGAAGTGTGGCAGTGTCTGGGCCAGCTGATGTGAAATCTGAAGGAAGAAGGAGACCCACCGGGCATGCCCTGGGGCCCTGCTTCTGTCCTGGCCATCCCGGAAGCCCATCCCCCGCCCGACCCAGTTTCCCTGACACCTTTTGGGTACCTGCTAGTGCAAGGGACTTTCCCATACCCCATACCCGCTGGCTGAAGGACCAGTGGTTCAGGCCACCTCGGCATCTGGGGAGCCGGGGCCAACCTGCCCGGAGATCCAGGAAAGAGCCGCATTCTTTACCAGGTTGCTGGAACTCAGGTCCCTGACTTTAGGACAGAAGAGAGTCCCTCCCTCTCTCCCAAGCCTAGAACAGGGGAAACGGACATCTATTTTACAACATGGTCCTTCCTTCCTGGGGCCCTCCTGTCCCCCTCCCTCTCCACGATGTCCCTGGATGCCCCCATGGACACACGGATGCCCATGCGTGCCCATCCACTCTGATTAATATGGGCACCCTCACGGCTCACGCACACGTGCACGCACACAGCATGTCCATCCACACGCGTGCCCAGGCTGCCGGCATGCACACGCACACGTCTCAGCAGGCTGCCGCCTCCGGTCCCTTGCTGCCTTCCCACAGCCTGGTCAGAGGGATCTAGGCCTACCCCCTCCCTGGTGACCTTCCCCGAGGTGTGGGAGGAAGAGTGGGAGACTTGGCTGTCCGGATCCACCCTGCCCCTCTCCTGCCTGGTGATTATCTTCCCCCGGTGTGGGGGGTGCCCAAGGCCTGGCTTCAGGCCCTGGGAGAGGAGGGGGAGGGCCGGAAAGGAGCTGTGTGGGACAGCTGCAGGAAGAGACCAGGCTGGCTCGCGTTTGGGAATCGGGATGCCTGGACCTGTCCTTGCCCTCCTCTGCCTCCTGGCTGGCTCTTTCCAGAAGGAACCGGTAAGGTGCTCCGAGATCTCAGGAGGACCCCATGAGTTCTCTAGGGAGAGGATGTGGGTTTGTCTGTGGGAGTGGTTGCTGGGCAGGAGACACGGCCTTTGTGGTACTGTTTTTGCTGAATGGAGAGGCTTAGTCTGGGGAGGTTGCATCTTGTCTGTCAGAACCTTTCTATCCCCTGGAGCCCCCTCTTCTGTCCACAAGGCTGGCGGGGGCCGGGGCTGCCAGGTGTGCCTTCTACAGCCAGGGGCCTCCTCCAGGACTGTCCACAGGACTAGCTGTGGAGTCTGTGCTGTCCCCAACAGGTCCCTTTTGTGACGACTCTCAAGCAGGGTCCAAAACCCCCTGCCCCCATTACCTACAACCACGCCTCGCCACATTGCTTCTCTTAGATGCGGAATTAAGATGTTTCCAACCTTACTTTTCCCCTTTGCTGCTGCTGGTTGAGACTCTGCTAGAAAGAGCAAAGTGAGGTGCCCCAGGTGAGGCGGCAGGGGGAAGGGGCAAGGGCAGGATGTTTCCCCCACCTCTTGGGAACTTCTCCTTTAACATCAGTTTCCCCAGTTGCTCTCTGCACCCCTGCCCCCCTTTGAAAGAGCACAGGCATGAATGTACACACACACACACACACACACACACACACGCACGCACACACACAGCCTGGAAAATCTGATGAGTCTGCAGTGCTCAGTTTCCAGGCCCCTATCCAGAGACCGGGGTGGGTGGCTCTGAGGTTTGGGGCCGGGTGGAGTGGGGGAAGGACAGGCAGCCCCTGGCTCTGAACTGAGCCAGTGGGAGGCTGAGTGGGTTTCTCTACGGGCCTGTCCTCCTGCCTGGGGCTGGCCCCTGAGAGCCTGGCTCCCAAGAAGCGGTCTTGCTGTTCAGTTTTTATACCTGCCTGTTTTCTGCATAGTCCCCCTCCCCACTTCCTGAGTTAGCGTCTGAGTCCTGGGCTCCTTTCCCAGGGCCCAGAGCCATTTCTTCCCCTTCTGTTCTGCCTCCCCCTCCCCTCGCCACTGTCAGCTGCCTTGGGGTGGGGACACATGGGTGAGCAGTTCCAGGTAAGTACCTGGCCTTAGGCTGGAATGAAGCAGACCTGCTTCTAGGCCAAGCCTCAGCAAAACTCCCCTTGCCTGCAGCCTGCTGGGGGCTGGGCGCTGGGCAGGGATGGGGTGGGCACCACCGATCTACGAGGGGGGAAGTCAGACAAACATTCTAGAGACTTAAGTAGCTCCTCAGGGAGCTCCGAGCTGACAGGACCCTAATTTGGGGGGTTAGGAGCAGGATTTGACTTCTTGGTCTGGGCTCTTCCTCTCTCTGGAGATCAGCTGGGCAGTGAGGGTGTGGGAACAGATGGGGCCCGAGGGCAGGGGGGCTCTTCTGGATCTATAATCGCTGTGACTCAGGGCCTTTAGGATGTGCTCCTGTGCCTCTGTCCACAAGGGAGTGGTGCCACATGGATGCACAGAGGGGGACACTCACCCACAGCTGGTCCATCCATTCTGCAGCAAAACACATCCACACGATGTGGACCCTCCTTTCCCTTCCCCGACCGAACACAGACACTCTACCCATCTGCCACGTGTTGATAGAGCCAACAGAACCACACTCCTCTCTGGGGTCAGGGAGTGCCCTGTGTGCCCACTTTGCTCTGTGTGCCCACTTGAGAGGCTGTCCCTTGCCTTGGTCTTTCCTGAGACCTCCCTGGAAAGTCAACTGCTGAAGGAGGGGTGGAGGCGGGGGAGGCAGAGGGAGAGGTGGGCTTGTCTGCAGCCCAAGAGGTGCAGTGCCCTTCTACCTTCTGGGCGCTGGAGTCTCTCTTCCCTCACGGAATCTTGCCAAGGCTGGGGGTGTGCGGAGGGGTTAGGGTCCGGGGTGAGAGGCACCCCCTTGCTCTTTGGCTGCCTGCTGCCTGCCATCTCCCTGAAACTTGGCCTTCCCACCCTTGCCCGCCTGCCCGTCCATCTGCCCGCCCGCCAGCCAGCCTGCCAGCCAGCGGGGCAAGGGGAGGGTTGGGGGTACTAGCTCCTCCCCTGCTACCTCCTAACTTTCCTTTACAGACATCGGAATGAGGCCTTCAGTACTGTTCGCTGTCTTCCTCTGGATCCGGGGCTTCTTGGCCCAGGTAAGGTGGGTCCTGGGGGCAGGCGGGCGGCTGGGGAGCTGTTCTCCGGGGCCCGTCCAGGCTCCCACCTCTCTGTGGGGCCCCACAGCTGGTCTGCATTAAGCAGAGCAGAGGCTGCTCCTTCCCAGCCGCTGGCTCAGAGGACAGACAGCAAGAACAAACTGCTTCGGCCTGCACGGGGCTCCTTCCCGAACTTTGGGTGTGCCTGTGGGTGATGCCCTTTTGTTCCTGTCTGAGGGAGTGCCGGACAAGAGGACAGCCTTCTCTCCGATCTTGGCCCTGTCCCCTGCTGGCTTTCACAGACCCCAGAGCCCTCTGCCCATTGCCTCAACCCTTCTCCCCCCCTTCCCATAGGATGATGAGTGTCACACCCTGGCAAGGAGCCCAGACGGAGAGCGTGGAGGTAGGTGTCTTCGGTGGGGGAAGGAGGTCTGCCAGGTAGGGAGTGGGGGTGTAGGCTTGATTTCCCCATGTCAGGCCTTGTCTTCGCTCTGGCTCCCCCGTTTTTTTTTGCCTTCCCTCCTTCTTTAGGGGAGAAAGGGTACCGGGAGACTCTGAATGTACCCCTTTTCCCCAGGACCGCCTCTGAAAGAGAATGTCAGCAGCCAGGGGAGGGAGGCCTACTAGCCTCTTCCTGAGCTGGGGAGCCCTAGGGCCAGACAAGTTCAGCCATGCCCTCTGCCTCACCCACCTGAGTCCCCTGGGCTCTCCAGAAGGGCCGCAGCTCCAGGCCCACACCAACGCATCCAGCTTTGAGTTCCGGGACCTGGTGCCGGGAAGTCGCTACCTGCTGGAAGTGACTGCCCTGGGGCCCTGTGGGTAGAGTGCCACCATCACCCTCACTGCCCACACTGGTGTGTGGCGGAGGTGGGGGGCGCGTAGAGTGCAGACATTGCAAGGGGTCCAAGCAGGAGGTAGCTGTCCTGGAGAGTTGGCACAGGTCAGCGTAGCCAAGGAGGGCAACTTCTCTGAGGACCTGGCACAGTGACCCATTTAGAAGCCTTTGAAGCACAGGGATGATGCTCCTTTGGGCCTGAACTTGGTGCTTCTCTCTACTTCTGATGCAGCCCCATCAACTGTCTGCAACCTGCAGCTCCATAGCTCTGGGAGCCCATCCAGCCTCGAGGCCTCATGGGATGCTGCCCCCGGGGCACAGGATGGCTACCAACTTCTCCTCTACCACCTAGAATCCCAGACACTGTCACATAACATCTCCCTGCCGCCGGGCAGCCTGTCCTGCAATTTTAGCAACCTCCTACCGGGTAGTGAATATGTTCTGGAGGTTACCTCCTGGGCTGGCAACCTCTGGGCAAAGACCAGCGCCCACCAGTGGACAGGTAAGGCAGGCACCTGGCAAGGCCCATCTGGCAACTCAGAGCCTCCTGGGCAGCCCTGCCCCTATATAGCTGGGCTTCTGTTTTTCCCTTCTGCCGGGGCTGGTGCCGGGATCCTACGCCGGGGCTCATTCTCAAGCCTGACCTTGCTCTCTCCATCCTTCTTCCAGCCCCTGTGTCTCCCCACCAGCTGGCGCTGCATAGCCTGGGTACCAGTGCCCTGCAAGCTGCCTGGAACGGTTCTGAAGGGGCAGCCTGGTTCCACCTCATGCTCACAAACCTCTTGGAGGGCACCAGCCTGACTGCAGTAGTCAGACGGGGGGTCTCCAATCACACATTCCTTCACCTCTCTCCGGGCACCCCCTATGAGCTGATGCTCAGTGCTGTTGCTGGGCCCCAACAGGCAGCAGGGCCCAACGTCACCGAGTGGACCTGTGAGTGCTTGGGGAGGGGGCTCGGGGTTATAGCAGAGGCTCCTCAGCTCTTCTCTGGCTGAGTGGGTGAGATACAACTGGTGGAGGGGAGATTCATTTGGAACCCTGCGGGGAAGGGATGAGGCGTGGAGGGAGTGCCCCTCCTGTTGGCTGCCGGCAGGTGCCCGCCTAGAGAGGTGGTGGCGGTGTCATAGTCACCACTCGAAGCCTTCATGTGCCAGCCGCTGTGCTGTGCGCTCCTGCAGATCATCTCATTTAGTCCTCAAACCAGCCCCACGCAGGCATATCATCCCCAGCGGAGGGTAGAGGGAGCCAAGGTTCGTAGACAGGAGGGAACCAAGGTCAAGCAGCTTGTGAATGACCAAGCCCATCTCAGCCTGGGCTGGGTGCCTGCAGAGCCCATGTTGATGCTCAGAGAAGCACGGTCGTGCGGTGGTGAAGGGTGGAGGACCCAGGCTGCCTGGATTCTGAATTTCATTTCCGCCACTCACTGGCTGTGGGTCTTTGGATGAATTACTTTGTTTCCTTAAAACGGGGTGGTGATAATAGTGCCTGCTTTGCAGCGTTGTGGGGAGTAGATGTGAGATACTACATGGAGGGTGCTTGGTGCCCTGCTGGCATATACATCCTTGGTCTTGATGCGTTATTATTTCTGTTACTGTTGTCTGTGGCCCGATCCCAGAATTCACCCAGAACGTGGCAGATGGTAGCTGCTGGCCTCTGGAGAGAAAGGAGAAAGAAGCTAGACAAAGAAGCTGGCACAGGGAGGGTAGGATCTTTCTTATCAACCATTTAGGTCTTTCTGCACATATTTGCTTCTTTTACCCATAGATCCTTCTGTGCCCCTGGACCTGGAGCTCATTCCCCTGCCCTTGGAACTCTGGGCAAGCTGGAAGGTGGGGCCTGGTGCCCGGGATGGCTACCTGCTCAGGCTAAGTGGGCAGGTGGAAAAGACTGCCACACTGGGCCCTGGAGCCCTCAATGCTACATTCTCAGGGCCCCTGCCCACTGGACCCTACACACTGGAGCTGGGGGTCCTGGCTGGGCCCTATGATGCCTGGGCCCGGGCCAGTGCCTGGCTCAACGGTGAGTCTGGGCTGGTGGGGAATAGGGTGAGGTCCTCTCCGGGGGCACCTGCTGGGTTCTCAGTCTCCTGAATCTGCACCCTCTGCAGATTCTGCTGCCCAGCCCAGACAAAGCAATGATACCGCGCTGCAGCTGGATGGGCTGACGGCCACCAGGGAACCCAGGAGGCAGGCACTGCCCTACACTGAGGGAACCCCCGGCCTCCTTGGAAACAGCTCCGTGCCACCTGCTACCACGCAGGTCGCTTTGCATGAGCTGGGGCCTGGGGTGGACATTGGCTCGTCTCTGGGAAACACTACCCAGAGCCCCACAGGCCATACAAGTGAGTGCCAGCCACTGTGTCCCCTGGCCCTGGGGTGGGGGGAGGCCTTGCTCTGGGGAGGGAAATCTGGGTAGAGGGGAGGCTCAGGAGAGCTGGGAAGGGGCTTCACGGGGCCACAGACACAATATGGCCCCCTTACCAAACTGTCCTTCTCTTCAGAGCTGCTGGCACCACAGTCACTGGACGTCACTGGCAGGCGCAGCCCCTCTGACCTGACCATTGTTTGGGCCCCAGCTCCAGGGGGGCAGGAAGGCTACAGGGTCACCTGGCATTTGGAGGGCAGCCAGAGGTCACCAGGCAGCCTTATCGACTTGGGACCCGACGATTCCAGCCTGACTCTGAGGGGTCTGGTGCCCGGCTCCTGCTACACTGTGTCAGTGTGGACCTGGGCAGGGAACCTCAGCTCCCCCGTCCAGAAGACTCGTGCCTGCACCCGTGAGTTCCTAGGCTGCAGCCTTGGGGAGGCCGGCCCAGGACAGTGGGGGAGGGGCCCAGCTGTCCTTACCGCCTCCTCTTCTGTGCGCATCCTCTTGAGGTAGAGGGTCCCGTGTCCATCCAGGGTGGGCCTTTCAGGAATCATTTTGCAAGCATTTTCCACCTCCTACCATCTTGTTCGCCATCTACCCATCTATCCATCTATTCAACAAACATTTAGTGAATGTTTCCCATTTTTAGGTATGGGGTAGGTGCTGAGGCTAAAAATTATGAACAAGACAGTCTAAGAATATGGACAAATAAACAGAGAATATATAAACATATGTGTACGTATAAATATACATACGTGCACATGCATATGTAATGTGTATTATTTTATATATCATATAAAAACAGAAATGTGTGATGGGAATATGCACATGCCACTGTTTTCTTATAGGTGAAAACTGATGACTAATGGAGTTTTATGTGGTTCAGTCTGATCTTGTAGGACTTAAAGAACAGAAGGGAAGCCTGCTTAGGGAATCAGGGAAAGTTTCCTGAAGGAGGAGGAGAAGGAGAGTGAGCTGAGAAGCCTGTAGTCTGAGTAGGACAGAAAGGGGCTTTATGGAGAGGCTAAGCATGGACCAAGGCCCTCAGGAGAGAGAGGAAGAAGGAGGAGGAGAGGGAGAGAGGGAGAGAAAGAGGGAGAGAGAGAGAGAATGAGCTTGAGGGCACTGAATGTCAGCAGATGAGCTAGAGACCAGGGCCCAAAGGGCTAAACATTTAGGTGGGTGCTGGGTCTTGTGAGGACCCTGGGAGTCAGGCAGCACACTCTCAAGGAGCTGCCAGTGTGGGGAGGAAGCTGGATTTGTAGGCTGGCCTATAGGCTGGCAGGAGAAGGGCACAGGTAATGGGGCAGGGAGGCAGGGAAGACAATGGCAGGGAGTTTGGGTCATTCCAAATCTGTTTCTTCCTTGAACGTGCAGTCCCTGCTCCTCCTGCCAACTTGAGCCTGGGCCTTGCCACCCAGCCTCCTGCCCTGACTGCCTCCTGGAGTCCCCCGCTGGGGGGCAGGGATGGCTTCCAACTGTGGCTTTACCGCCTGAGGCCCCTGACTCTGGAAAACAAGGAGGCTCTGGCTCCTGAGGTCCGGAACTTCTCCTGGACCCAGCTGCCCCCAGGCACCGAGTTCCTGGTTCAGCTGGCCACCTCTCGGGGCCCCGATGAGAGCAGCAGCGCCAATGCCACCGGCTGGACGTGTGAGTGTCCCCTGCACACCGCTCCCTTCCTGGCCACCCTTGCTGGTTGCATTCCCCGGGGGCCCTGTGTGCTCCCCTTGACCTCTTTGTCATCTGTGGGCAGGGAGCTAGGTTGACTGTAGTTGTTCCCTGATCTCTAGGCACCAGGAGATCCCACATCCCTAAGTGGGAATCCCCAGGGATCCTGGAAAGTGGGCAGACCCCAGAGGCTTGCTCCCCTACAGTGGCTGCACCATGCCACTCTCCAGGCTCTCATATGGCCAGTGCGGGGGTGGGGAGCAGTGGGGACGGGACCAGGACACGGCCTCGAACCCCCCCACCCCCGGGCTGGGAGTGTTTGATGGCGATGGTGGTGGCTCGTGTTCACCCGGCCCTTAGCTAAGTGTTCTCCCCATGTTCTCTCATTTCCTCCTCATGGCAAGCAGCCTAGGAGGTGGCTACTATGGCTCTGCCCATTTCACAGATGAGGAAACCGAGGCACAGATAAGCAAAGTAACTTGCCCTGGGTTCCCCTCAGCCCTAAGTGAGGAGTTGGGATTCCACTTCCGACACTGTGAGGCAGTCTGTGCTCCTAGCCGCATACTAGCCTCCAGAGAGGGGCAGGGGAGGGTCACGCACTTAGACACCACGCAGCACAACGCACAGCTCTCTCCTCCCATGGAGCCCTCCACAGCCATAGACCTGGGTTTGGAGGCTCCCTCTCACACCGGTCTCGTTCCTTCTGCCTTTTCTGTGTGCTGCTGTGTTCTTGCAGGAGCCAAAGTATAGCTGCTGTCGCCCTTTCCCCGCCCTCAGCATCATCCTTCTCCAATGTGGTGACCCGGGGGGCCATGTGACCTCAGGGAGGTCTCAGAGGAAGCTGGAGAGACCTCCTGCTAGGAAGCAGGAGACTTGGGATTTAGCTATGACTCAGTCCTTAGAGCAAACATTGTACCTCTTTGAGCCTCAGTTTCCCCATTTGCAAAGGAGGTGCTGGCTAGGTGACTGGGCCAGGCTTATGTGACTCCAGGGGCTGTGCTCTGGCTAAGAGTGAAGGGGCTCTGCTTGGGCCCCCAGACTTTGTCTGTTCTTGAGAACCTGCCCAGTCACTTAGGGG
Source organism: Crocuta crocuta (assembly GCF_008692635.1). Lineage (NCBI taxonomy): Eukaryota > Metazoa > Chordata > Mammalia > Carnivora > Hyaenidae > Crocuta > Crocuta crocuta. Next base: position 3,858,282 of record NW_027531425.1, on the reverse strand, counting down.
GTCTTGCAAAGCTGTTTGGGTACAGGGGCTGGGGCTGTCCCACCCAGCCCTGCCTCCGGGAGGGCTGGCTGCTTTGGGAGGGGGAGGGGTTAATGTGTTAATGCAGATGTTAATGAGCCACCCCTGCTGTCAGCCTGAGCTGGTATTTCCCGACTGGGAAGGATGGAGGGACACAGGAGGGAAGAAGGACCCAGAGATGTGGTTTGCATTCTTTTCTTCTGTATTCGTATGTCCAGCAGCCGTAGCAAACAAAGCACCTTGGGCTGGGGGCTTAAACAGCAAAAATTTACTCTCTCACGGTTCCAGAGGCTGGAGGTCTGAGATCAGTGAGTTGGTGAGATTGGTTTCTTCGGAGAGCCTCCAGGGCAGGATCTGTCCCAGGCCTCTGTCCTTGGTTTGCAGACGGCCCCCTTCTCCCTGTGTCTCGCATGGTCTTCCTTCCATGCGTGACTGTGTCCAAATTTCCTCTTCTTATGAGGACCCCGGTCATAGGGGATTAGGGTTTCCTAGGGTCATAGGGGATTCGGTACTTAATTACTTCTTTGAAGATTTTATCCCCCCCCGCCAAACAGTCATATTCTGGGGGCTAGGACCTCAACATGAATTTTGGGGGGACATAGTTTGGCCCACAGCACCTCTCTTCTTCTCCACCTTCCCATATCTTGCTCTCCCAACAGCCCCTCTCGCCCCTCCTCTGGTAAATGTGACCCCTGAAGGTCCCACCCAGCTCCGAGCATCCTGGGTGCATGCTCCCGGGGCGCGAGACGGCTACCAGGTGACTCTGTACCAGGCGGGTGCCCAGGCAGCAACCAGCACCGTGGGAGCGGAGGTGGACAGCACAAGCTTCTCAGCCCTGACCCCAGGCACTCAGTACGAGGTGGAGATTGTGTCGCAGGCTGGGCCTCTCCGCACCGCAGCCGCCAACGCCTCTGGCTGGACCTGTGAGTGGAGGGAAATGCAACGAGGGCAGGAGACGTGGGGAGGGCCGCCCCTGAGAGCCCTGGATTCTCTTCTTACCCCCCATGTTAGTCCCTTTTCCCAAATTTCACATCTGAGGGCCCTGCCTGGAGCCAGTGAGCCTGTGGCCTCATGCACTGGGCCCTCAGGGCCAAGGCCAGCAGCCTTGCGTCACCTCCTCTCCTTCCCTCCACAGTCCCGCTCATGCCCAATGAGCTGTTGGTGTCGATGCAGGCAGGCAGTGCTGTAATCAACCTGGCCTGGGCCAGTGGCCCCTTGGGGCAGGGGGTGTGCCATGCCCAACTCTCAGAGGCAGGACACCTCTCCTGGGAGCAACCCCTGGCGCTCGGCCAAGCCCGTCTCGTTCTAAGGGACCTCACACCTGGACGCTATCTCTCTCTGTCGGTGCTGTGCCAGGCGGGGCCACTCCAGGCATCCACTCACCCCGTGGTGCTGCCTGTTGGTACGTTGGCACGTGTTGGGGGAGGAGGAGCGGCAGGCTTCAGTCCGGGCTGGGGCCCTGCCCATTCTCCTCCAAGCCACCTGCTCCTCTCCGGAGGGGGCTCAACCCTGCCTTCCGCGGGGATATGCTTCCTGTGCTTGTTTAGATGGGCAACGATGCCCAAAGGAGGAGCTGTTTCTCTGCGTAGCCGGGACCTCTTCCTGTGAACATAAATGCCCAGTCCCTCTGTACCTGCTGATTCTGACGGCTGCTGCCCCTCCGGATGCCAGCCGCTTGGGGTGCACTGACCCCCACACAGCGCAGAACCTTTGATTCTGCAGAGCCTGGCCCCGTGAAAGATGTGCAGTGCCGGCCCGAGGCCACTCGCCTGGCCCTGCACTGGATGGTGCCCTCGGGGGACGTGGACACCTGTCTGGTGGTGGCAGAGCATCTGGCTGCTGGAGGGCATGCTCATGTCATCTTCCAGGCCAACACATCTGGGGACGCCCTCCTGTTGCCCGGCCTGCTGCCTGCCACTTCCTATCGCATCAGTCTCACCGTGCTGGGCAGGAATGGTCTGTGGAGCCGTGTGGTCACGCTGCTGTGCGCCACTTCTGCAGAGGGTGAGCACTTTCCATGGTCTCTGGAGCCCCTCTCTGCTCCCTTAGCCTTCCTCCAACATCACCCGCTGGGGTCCTCACTGCCGTGGCTCTCCCTGCCCGGGGCTCTCCCTGTTCCTCCCTACAGCCTTCCCCTGGCCCTGATCCAGATACCAGGGTCTCCCAGTTCTTATTTAGTTGTGCCCATCGGGCACTGGTTGCCAGGCATTGTAAGGGGTGCTGGGGATGTGACACCACGGCCCCTGCCCTTGGTGATTGGCACCCAGTCAGGACCTCACGCTTCTCCTCTCCATCCCCAGGCTGGCACGCCCCAGACTTAGTGGCAGCCCCCCAGCTGGAGCCCGAGGCGGGGATGGGTGTAATGATCACACGGGGTATGTTTGGCCAGGACGACGGGCAGATCCAGTGGTATGGCATCATTGCCTCCACCAACATGTCACGTGAGTCCTGGGCCAGGAGGGCACGAGAGACCCTGGCTCTTGCCCAGTGTGGGATGGGGGGCGGTGGTCCAGATACTAGACTGCTAAGATGAAATGCCTGCAGCTGGCACGAATGCCGGAGTAGGAAGAGAGACCCAGAACATTCTTGAAGGTAGGGCTGATTTTGTGCTATGCATGGTGGGAACATGCTACAGAAATAGGGTAGCTGCTTTGTGGGCAGGGAGAGAGGCTTCGGTCCCATGCTGACCTGGCTCTTCCCCTTTCCTATTCTTCTGCAGTGGTGCGGCCGCCCCAGGAAGCCATCAACCGCACGTGGTATGACCACTACTATGGAGGACATGACTCGTACCTGGCCATCCTGCTTCCCAACCCCTTCTACCCAGGGCCCTGGGCTCTGCCGAGATCCTGGATGGTGCCTATGGGTACAGAGGACTGTGGCCAGTCCCAGGAGATATGTAATGGACCACTCAAGCCAGGTTCCCAGTATCGGTGAGGGCTGAGACTGAAGGGAGGGGTGTGTGGGGGTGCATTTTAAGTGTCACTGATGGGCTATTTGCACATTCCCTCCACAAAAGATCTGGACTGACTTACAAAGAGAAAGCATTGGTTGGCCCATAAGGGTCCACAGAGTTATTTTGACCGGGCTTCCTGGTAGGCAAGGCAAAAAGGAGAACACCCATCTGTTACATGGTTCTTTTTTCAGAAAGAAAAGGGGGGATGGATTCTGTTTCAGCTTTTCAGGGATGCTTAGGTACCTGTTCCAGGGCTTCTTGCTGTCAGAATAGGGAAGGGAAGATGGAAGAGAAGTCAGGAGTAGCTTGTTCAGGTAGTGTGACACATAACCTCTGAACAGGTGGGTGTGGGGGCGCCCCCGCTATTTGAGTGTCTATTGCTAATGACTCAGTTTCTTGGGAGGGGCTTCACCCTCTTTGTTTGCCCCTTCAGAACAGAAGGTCCTGTCTCTCTGCCCCAGGTTCAGTGTTGTGGCCTTTACCAGATACAGCCCTCTGGAGACCATTATCTCCTTCTCTGCCTTCTCAGGTAGGGTGGCCACCTGACTAGGGTTCCAGCTGGGCCCTGGGGCAGGGGAAGAGTGCTGGGACACCCCCCCCACCCCGGTTCTGAGGCTTCTCCCCAATCAGCAACAGGTGGGATTGAGCTCGGATCCCAGGGAGGGCTTGTCCTGCCCGGCAGAGCTGGGAGACCCAGAGCCAGTGATGAAGGTGCCGCTGGCACCAGGCCTGGCCTGGGTGGGCTGCGGGGGCAAGTGGGAGAGGCCGAGGCATTAATGAAATGGTTTTTGTCACTGCCCACGATCCCACTACCTTCCTGCATGGCCCCCCATGTGTTGCCGCTCCCAGGCCACTGAGGTTCTAGAGCAGAAACGTAAGGCAAGTCGCAAGTGGGAACCATATATGTAGCTTAATATTCCCTAATTATGTGAAATGGGTCAAAATAAACAGGTGAAATTAATTTTAATAACATTTTATTTAAACGAAGATATCATTATTATCATACCAACATGTGATCAGTGAAAGAATCTTAATGAGGTATTTTATATTCTTTTTTTATTACTAAGTCTTTGAAATGCTATTTGTATTTTATGCTTACAGCAAATATTAATTCGCAGTAGCCATATTTTAAGCATCCCATAGCCCCATGGGGCTAGTAGCTACCATATTGGACAGTGTAGTTCTAGAAGGTCCAGGAAGCCATGTCCCTACCCTCTTCTCTTCTTTGAGGATGTCAGGGAGGGGAGTAGAGCCTTTGGGGCAAGCTCAGAAGCCAGGGGCAGGGAGAGCTTGCTGGGTATTTTCAGTCCCCATGCAGGATGCCCCCCCGCCCCCACCTTGGCAGCCATTTGGGGTGGGATATGGGACTTCTGAGGGGGGTTGTCACTCCACCCAGAGGCTCTCAAGTCCGGTCACTGCAGAGCAGTGGGACGAGGCTACTATACCCCACCTTTCCTTTGTTCTTTATAGAACCCCGGGCCAGTGTCTCTGCGGCAGCCATGCCCCTCCCAGCGGCAGTGGGCATCATGACGGGCTGTGTCCTCACCGTCTGTGCCCTGCTGGGCCTGCTGTGCTGGAGGAGGGTGAAGGGGCAGAGGTGAGTGAGAGCGAAGGCTGGGGGCCAGCGTGGCAGAGGGGGGAATGGCTTCTTCCCCAAGTAGCTTCCCATGCCCCTGCCCCATTGGGCTCCCCCCACCCCCCACACGCCTCTTCATCCTTTGCAGGGCAGAGAAGAATCGGTTTTCCCAAGAGCTGACCGCTTACAACCTGCGGTGAGGCACTTTCCCGTGTCCCCAGATGGCGTGCTGGGCACAGGTCAAGGTGGCATCGCCCAGTCTCCCCAGCAGCCTGCGCCCCTGGGACTCCTTGTCAGTCACCCCCCAGCTTTGTCACACCTGCATGAGGCCTTTCTCAACCCTAGAGCTCTTCTGGCTCCTCTCGGCCCGTGCAGCCTCCTCACCCTCCTCCAAATTCACCTACCCCAGTCCTCACCTTACCCCTGACAAACCACTCGGGCCGTATCAGGCCGAATCTCTTTGTCTCCCCTGTGATGTTAGATCTGTAATTCTCTCCTCTGGGCCCTCCTGAGCCCCTCTAGTCAGCTGCACGTTGAACTGACATCGGTGAGCACTGACTGTGCGCAGAAGCCCTCCTCAGAACCAGTGAGGGGCTTCACGTGTATATCCTGTCTGCTTGGCCCTCCTCCCTCTGTCCCCTTGTCTGTCTTTCTGCACTGGGGTTCGGCGGCCCAGGCTGTGCATCAGCGTGTGTGGAAAAATGCGTCCTGGCTTCATGCCAGGGGGTGTGCCAACTACCCACTGAGCTCAGGGCAGGCCTCTGCCCTGGGCCCACTCCTTCCCTCTCCCGCCAGGCGGACCCACCGACCGATCCCAATTCAAAGCTTCCGGCAGAGCTTTGAGGCCAAGAGCGCCCATGCTCACCAGGCGTTCTTTCAGGAGTTCGAGGTGAGGCCTCTGCTGCCCTCAGGCTCGGAGCAGAGAGGACCTGGGGCACCTAGGTTGGGCTGGGCCTGCCCTGAAGTCCAGGGGGCGCTCCCAGCCGTGTATACCCCACCCCTGTCCCTCTCCTGCTGTGGGGTGAGGTGGGTCCACTTCAGAAAAGAGCGCCCGGTCCAATCTCTGCAGGAGCTGAAGGAGGTAGGCAAGGAGCAGCCCAGGCTGGAGGCTGAGCACCCTGCCAATGCCTCCAAGAACCGTTACCCGCATGTGCTACCCTGTGAGTGCCGGGAGCAGATGGCCAGGGCCGGGCCTGGACGAGGGGGGCTGCGTGGGCCCGGGGAACGGCACATACAGCTTTCTCCTCTGCAGATGATCACTCCCGGGTCAGGCTGACCCAGCTGGAGGGAGAGCCCCACTCCGACTACATCAATGCCAACTTCATCCCGGTAAGGGCCGCCTTCAGAGCTGTCTGTGGGTGTGTCCGCTTGGGAGACGGGCCGCCTTGCGGGACACGCTGTCCTACCCTAGCTGTAGTAGCTGTCCACAAAGATCCCCAGCTTGTGTTCCTTTAGGTCGATCCAGCAGGTATTTATTGAGGGCCTACTGTGTGCCAGGCACTGTGCTGGGCCTGTTGGAGCCAGAGCTGTCTACCTGTATTCTCACCTTCAAAGGAGCACACTGTGCGTGTGTGTGCACAGGCACACATCCTCTGCGTGTGTGTGTCACATCTACCACTCGGTGTGACAACTGCCGTAGTAAAGGGACAAGCATGGTCCATGTCCCTTCAAGGTGGCGCTGGGGTGGTGGTGGTGTCTCTGAAGCCACCCTTCTGGTTTGAATTCTTGGTACACATATGCGGTCACGTGCAGATGTGTAGGCACATTATTCTCACTCCTGTAGATCACACAAGGCCCATTTTCTGCTGTGTGCTTGGTGGAACCCAGGGGACCAAGGTGTCACCAGTCAACATGTTCCTGTCTTCCACACCCGCAGGGCTACACGCACCCGCAGGAATTTATTGCCACCCAGGGGCCTCTCAAGAAAACTCTGGAGGACTTCTGGAGGCTTGTGTGGGAGCAGCAGGTCCAAATCATTGTCATGCTGACTGTGGGCATGGAGAACGGGAGGGTGAGCATGCCTTGCAGTTTCCAAGAATGGCCACTAGGTGGTGCATGTTCCCCTTATAGGAGTTACCCTCTTGCTATCTTAGGTCTGGAAAGGTGGGTTAGGCAGGAGAGAGGTCAATCAGGCCTGGAGGGGTCCCCAGGGCCACCAAGAATGGGGAGGCAGGAAGAGGGACCAGGAACTCAAGCTCCCCGGTTGACTCCATTTCCTCTGACCTCTGCTGTTTCTTGTTTTCTTTTCTTTTTTTTTAAATTTAATTAATTTATTTTTGAGAGAGAGAGCAAGGGGAGGAGGGGCAGAGAGAGAGGGAGACAGAATCTCAGGCAGGCTCTGTGCTGTCAGCACAGAGCCCGAGGTGCGGCTTGAACTCATGGATCGTGAGATCATGACCTGAGCCGAAATCAAGAGTTGGACGCTTAACCGACTGGGCCACCCAGGTGCCCCTCTTTTTTTTAAGTTTGTATTTATCTATTTTGAGAGAGAGAAAGCACAAGTTGGGGAGAGGCAGAGAGAGAGGGTGAGAGAGTCCCAAGCAGGCTCAGCACTGTGAGCATGAAGCCTGATGCAGGGCTTGAACCCATGAACTATGAGATCATGACCTGAGCCAAAATCAAGAGTCTGATGCTTAAGTGACTGAGCCACCCAAGCGCCCCTCATCTCTGCTGTGTCTCGTTGTCTCCACCTGCTCTTGTTCTAGGCAGAGAGGGGCAAAGGAGTTAGGAGAAAGGATGGGGTACGAACTGCCCCAGGGTGGGCATCAAAGATAGAGCATTCTGCATCCTTTCTTTCAACAAGCCTGGTGGATGACTCTTCTGTGCCCTGTTCGATGCAAAGCCCTGGGACAGAGAGAACACCTGCTGGGTTTGTCCTCCAGCTGGAGCAGCGAGGCAAGGCCAGGTGGCCCTCAGTAAAGCCATCCAATTTTGCAAAGGAGCCCAACAGATGCCTTCAAAGCCCTAAGGGTCATATGAGAGGTGTGGGGGTGACAATGCTGGAGGCCCGCCAGAGCAGAGAGGCTTCCGGAGGAGGTGGCCATGGAGCTGGGTTTGAACAGAGAGCAGAATTATAACAGGGTGGCAGAGACCAGAAAGATGGGTGGGGACGGTTGGTCCGGATAAACCAAGGGTGGCAGTAATGACGCTCGGCCACCCCCCACCCTTGCCCTGACCCTCTGGCCCTAGGTGCTGTGTGAACATTACTGGCCAGCAGACCTTACCCCCGTCACCCATGGTCACATCACGGTCCACCTGCTGGCTGAGGAGCCCGAGGAAGAGTGGACCCAGCGGGAATTCCAGCTGCAGCACGTGTGTGCCCCAGGGGACAGGGCAGGGTGGGGTGGGCATTCAAGCTGAGACTCGAAGAAGGTTGCCTCCCTGCCTGTGTCCCCAGGCCTCCTTCCTTCTGAGAGTGGAAAGCACTCAGCCACTGTCCAGGGAAGTTGGTTAGGGAGGGGTAGGGAGGCCCTGGGAAGGTTAAAGTGTTATCTGGAGCGCTTTGACAGCGCGTCAAAGGTAGAACTGCGTGAAGTGACAGTGTCTGCCCTGCCCTGCCCTCAGCTCAGGGCTTCCTGCTTCACCCCTCACCCCTTATGCCCATCTGCTTGCCAGGCTGTGAGCTCCTGGGGCAGGAAAGCCGGGGATCGGCATCACCCCTCTGCCTGGGCACCCCCTATAGGCAGACACTACCCGGGAGGCTGGAGAAGGAAGAGGTCGCCAGAAGCATGTGATCTGAGGGGCAGGCTTAGCTGTCACCATGCTGAGGGTGGAGGTATCAGTCACCTTGCCCTCAGGGATCTGGTGAAGAAGGCTGAAGGGCTGAGCAGAGGGACCCTGGGGTTAGGCCCCCACTCCCCTTCCTCCCCGTCCTCAGATTGCCCAGCAACAGCAGCGGAGGGTGAAGCAGCTGCAGTTCACCACCTGGCCTGACCACAGTGTCCCTGAGGCCCCCAACTCCCTGCTCACCTTTGTGGAATTGGTGCGGGAGCAGGCACGGGCCACCCCGGGCACCAGCCCGGTCCTGGTGCACTGCAGGTGAGGACAGGTGGGGGCAGAGGCTGAGGGAGAAAGGGGAGGCGGGCTTGTGGGACCTCTCGCACGGCTTAGCCCCAGGGCTGTCCCCACAGTGCGGGTGTGGGGCGCACGGGCACCTTCGTGGCCCTGTCAAGGCTGCTGCAGCAGCTGGAGGAGGAACAGGCGGTAGACGTGTTCAACGCGGTGTATGCGCTGCGGCTGTACCGGCCCCTCATGATCCAGACCCCGGTGAGGGCTCAGCAGGCTGGGCTGGGCAGCCAGGGTCCTGAAGGAGTGGGCAGGAGGTGGATTGGCAGGGATGGGGAGGGGGTGGGGAGCTGTGGGTGGGCAGAGGGAGGCCGCACCTGAACCTGGAGGGGCCAAGACAAGGAACTCGAGGGGGCGGGACTCTCTAACATGTCACCATCCTATCTGGGCTTCTGTTTCCCTTTCTGTCAAAGGGGAGGTGGGGCAGACCTCTCCTGGCTTTGACTCTGTGCCACAGTGTGGGCAAGTTCCCAAATGGCCCCCCGCTCTCCCCTTCCCTGTTTTGCTGGCTGGGCCCTTGGGAGATCTCTCTGCTGGGCCATACTCTCTTAGCGGACCGACTCCTCCTCCTGCCAGAGCCAATACATCTTCCTGCACAGCTGCCTCCTGAATAGGATTCTGGAAGGGCCCTCGGACACCCCTGAGTGAGTTGCAGCTCCCCCGGGGCCCTTGTCGGGTGGGGGCACAGGTCCCCTGTGCCCTCCCTCCAACAGGTCCCTGATCCTGTCCATGGGCAGAGCTGAGAAGACCAGAAGCGGGAGCTGGGGAACCCCGAGTGCCTTCTCCCCTCTCCGCCCCTCCCCCAGGTCCCAGCCCATCTCGGTGACGAACTTTGCACAGGCCTGCGCCAAGAGGGCGGCCAATGCCAACGCCGGCTTCTTGAAAGAGTACAAGGTGCGCTTCAAACCAGGGATGGGTGGCAGCTGACCGGGCTGTCCTTGCCCAGGCAGCACTTCTGTGGGCTCTGTGCTGCCGAGCCTCCAATGCACATCTCCCGCGTCCCCCACCCAGCTCCTGCTCCAGGCCATCAAGGACGAGGCTGACTCTTTCGCGCCCCCTCCTGGCCATGAGCAGCACAGCACAGACTCCTGTGAGTGCCTGCGGACTGCGGGTGGCTGGGCGGGGCCCGGGGCGGGGAGAGGGCCTCAGGCGACCTCACCGTCACCATCTTCCCTCAGATGACTCTTCTCCAGTGCGGTCTTCTCCGATGGAGGAAAGCCCCCCCAGTGAGATGCTCGAAGCCTGGCTCTTCCCAGTGAGATGATGCCCTATTACTTGCCCTCTCTGATCATTTGTGCCTCTTAAGCTGGAGCTGGGGTTTCTGGGGGGCCCTAGAGCTGTGGTAAGCAGGGGGCACCCTCAGTGCCTGGGAATCAGCGAGTTGTGCTCTGCAGGGTGGGCCCTCTGGCCACGACCACGTTGTGCTGACTGGCCCTGCAGGGCCCGAGGAGCTCTGGGAGCTGGTGTGGGAGCACGGGGCCCATGTGCTGGTCTCCCTGTGCCCGCCTGACACCGGGGAGAAGGTGAGGGGGCCAGAGAGACAGAGAGTGGGAAGCCTCAGGAGCTGGGGCAGGGGTGGGTGGGGGAGGTTGTGGTGTGGCTGGCCTGTGACCAGGGTGTTGGCAGAGAGCTTGGGAAGTGGCCTAAGCAGTCTGGACTTGGTCCGATCCACAGGAGTTCTGGCCAACGGAGAAGCAGCCCGTTGTCATGGACATGGTGACAGTGCACTGGGTGGCTGAGAGCAGCGCTGCAGGCTGGCCCTGTACCCTCATGAGGGTCACACATGTAGGTGCTGGGGCCACAGGGTGTGGGGCGGTGGGCTCTGTGGAGGAGAGTCTTGTGCTGGTTTGCCTCTGCTTCTCCCTGGCACCAATGCCAATGTCTTTGTCCCCAGGGGGAGAGCAGGAAGGAGAGGCAGGTGCAGAGGCTACTGTTTCCGTGCTGGGAGCCAGGGCAGGAGCTCCCTGCCACCACCCTGTTGCCCTTCTTGACTGCCGTGGGCCGGTGCTGCTCTCGGGACACGATGAAGCCAGGCACACTGCTCAGCCACTCCAGGTGCTGCTGCACAAAAGCCTGGGGGGCATGGGTGCTGGGACTCCCTCACTGCCTCTCTGGCAGGACCTCACATCTGTCTCACTGAGCCCTGCTTGGGTCAGTCTACACAGTCTCCCAATGCTCCCATCTCCTTCTTACTCTGGATATCTTTCAGGAATATGACATCTTTTAGGAATATACCCCCTCCCTGCTTGGGCCCAAGCTGACTGGTTCACTGGGTGCCCAGTGTCCCTTTCCCAGTCCCCAGGCCCAGGCTGGGTTTCCCCATATACCTGGGAACCCCAGCCTTCTCTATACTGCCCACCTGCCCCTGCTCCCATACCCTATTTAACTCAAGGTCAATTGCAGCAAGGGTGTGGCTCACCTGGGCACCTTCCTGGCGATGGACCAGCTGCTGCAGCAGGCGGGGGCTGAGCGCACTGTGGACATCTTTAGCGTGGCCTTGCAGCAGTCACAGGCCTGTGGCCTCATGACCCCAACGCTGGTGAGAGGCCACCAGGGCTTAGTTGTGGGGGGCGGGTGTAAAGGGGTAGGGAAGGTTCTAGGAGCCACCCGTAGGCAGCACTATTTGGGGAGTCACCAGGCGGTGCTGGGGACCATGATGCTCCCGGATGGAACCCGAAGGGTTAGGGGTCACAAGGGAGCCTTTCGGCACCAGATTTGGGCAGGCAGGGTGAGGCTCCTTACCCCAATGCCCACCCCCAGGAGCAGTATATCTACCTCTACAACTGTCTGAACAGCGCGCTCACGGATGGGCTGCCGTGAGTCGGCACCGGTCACTGTGCTGTGCGGGAGCAGAAGACGCCTTTGTCCTGCTGGGCAGTGACCATCAGCCTCAGCAAGCCCACTGGGGCCCAGTTTCGCTGGGAGGGCCCCTTGCACACTGGGCCCTGTGTCGTCCCTGTGTCGTGAAGGGGAAGGGATGAGCAATAAAGAATGTGCTCCAGCCTGAGACTGAGTGTGTCTGTCTGTCCACCCTCCAATGAGGAAAGAAATGGCCTCAAAGATTCGCAGGACATGGGGCCCAGTGCAAGGGCCTGGTGGGCAGCCACGAGCAGGGGGTCTGGCCGAAGCGGCTGCCCCGCAGCCCGCACGCTGTGGCTTTTCCCGGGGAGCAGCCCCCGATGTCCCAGTCTCTAGTTGCCTCAGACTTTAGTTTCTCCATTGGTCCCTAGTGTCCTGGGGCACCCCAGATCCAGAGCCCCAGTTACTCAAGGCTCTGCCCCACCTACCACCCCTGTGTGCCGCAAAGACCAATCGTGGTCCCTTCTCCTTGCCGTCGCTTGCCTTCTCCTGCCATCCCCAGCTGTCTCCACCTGCCAGCGTCCACAGGGTCCTCCTCAGCCACTGTGTGCTGCCCCGTCGGGGTGCGGGCGCTGTGGCCACACTGACGTGCTTCTATAGGAGGCTGCACCTCAGACCAGAGTTGCTGAGTTTTCTCTGCCTCTTTGCTCCCAGCTTCTTCCCCTCCACCGTAGGAGGGAGGTAGAAGAGAAGGCAGTGAGGGACTTTGGGAGGAGAGAAAAACTGGGAGGGGGAACAGAAAATAGGGTGGGGTTGAGGGCCCCCAGGAGAAAGCAGTCTGTCCCAAGCACTTTAGGACTCAGCTGCACACCATGTGACACGGTCTTATAAGCTCCTGTCTGACTCCCTGATTAGACTGCATCGTATTGGATGGCAAAGTGCCTGATGCTGAACACCAACTGTCCCTGGTGAGGGGGGGGGGGGCCTGGGGTGGAGGGTGGAGACACAGAGAAAGCCTGGACACATCAGAGCAGAAGGCCCTGAAATGCAGTTAGGATCCCAAATGGAAGAGGAGGCAGAGCTCTCCCTGGCCAACCTGGGTTCCTAGAAAAGTACATGGGGCCAGAGGTTCAGAGAGGGCCTTTCTCAGGCCTGGCCGGAGAAGGGGGACAGAGGTAGGCTCTCTGCTCCATCAGGAGCCTTCCCAGGACGAGGTTAGACTCTGGTGCTCGCTCCCCCATGCCCCGCCCCCAAGGGGAATGGATATCATGTCCTCTTCTAAATTATGTTTATCAGGAGTCAGAGGTTGGTGCCATAATGACTCTCAAACTGGCAGGCTGGAGACTAGCTCTGAGCTCCCCCCAAGCCCACCACGAGGGGCTGCTGCTGAGGTTAAGACAAGGCTCACCTATGGCTCTTTTCAGTCTGGGTCCCTCACACTGGAGCAGCGGTCTCTGCAGACAGGCAGGGGAATGGAGCCAACTATGGATGAGTGAGGCTGGGATCTGGGAAGGCAGGGCGGCTCCCATTTGTGGGTCTTTCTGGTAATAGGAGCCCCTCAGGCCCCTGGGAGGTTAGCAGCAATAGAAGAGAATGGGAGGGGGGGCAGGGGCAGCGGAGGTTGATGTGAAGTATGGAGAGGTACGGAGGTATGGGGTGGAAAGAATACTGGCTGCCTCTGAGGTCTCCAGGCTTCGGGTACGCACTCTGGATGGACCATGGGAAGACAGGGCCCAAATGGGAGACCGAGCCTGGTTCTAGCTCTGCACTGGGGCTTGGCTCAGCGTGGGAGAGACCACAGAAAGCAAAAGGCTACATGAAGGAAGCACAGCCAGCCCCATGTGGTCTAAGAAGAGAAGAGGGACTTGATCCCATCTTTATCCACCATCCGCCCTGCCCCTCAAAGCCCTGGGACGCTGGCCAGGAAGGACCCTGGGATTCCCGCCGCAGGGTCGTGGTTGAGCTGCAGCTGCAGCACTGGCCTCCAGGTGGCGCCAATCCGCTTTCAGGAAGCCTCTTGACAACCAGCGGGGCTCAGTCTCCCATCTGTCTACCTAACTCCGTCCTGGGACACGATCAAGGTGATCCCAGGGCCTTAGACCTGACTGGGGCTGCATGCATGCAAAGTACACCCAGTGGGTGGGAATCTGCACCCGTTTCTTTGATGGCAGGGCGTGGCTCCTCAGTGAGCAGACCCCTCTTAGTTGCCTACCACCCCCATCTCTCCATAGAGTGGAAACTTGATCCTTTTCAGGACAACTCCTCACTGCCCTCCTCCAGGAAACAGGGTGACAAGGACAGACTCTACTAAATTCCAGTTCTGGGGCTTCCCCCTCCCCCAGCCATATGACCTTGAACAAATCACTTCCCTTTTGGGTCTCAGTGTGGAAAGTGTGGTAGAGGGGATGGGGACCTATGGGAACTTTTAAGGTTGCTTGCATAGGGCCTCCTCCAAGTCCCATGTGACCCAGTGGCTGACCCTGCGGCAAGAGGGTCCCCAGCCCGCAGGCCTGAGCCCTGGGACATCACATCTTTCCAAACAAGTGCAAGTGCAGGTCCCTGACATTCACTCTCTGCTCACTCTCTTAGGGTTTCTTTGCCTTTTTTTTTTCTTTCCTGGATGAAATTCCTGCCAGCTCGGAAGGAAGGAGGGAAGGGGAGCGAGCCACAGCGCAGAAAGTTTCCTTGACTCCTCCTCCGCCTGTGTCTCCCTCCCTTGCCAAGCCCAGCCTGTGAAACTGAATAACGAAGATCNCGGCGACCGCCGCCTGCCGGGCCCCCTGCCACTGCCAGGAGGACCGCATCATGCTGTCTGCCGACTGCTCTGAGCTCGGGCTCTCCGCCGTGCCAGGGGATCTGGATCCCCTGACGGCTTACCTGTGAGTACTGGCCCGCGCGTCCCTCCCAGCTCCTCCTCGAGGGCCCGCTAGCGCCCTGCCGGGCCTCCGTGTAGGGCACCTGCCAGGCTGGTGGCGGGAGGTGCGGGCAG
>NW_027531425.1:3830568-3843845 GCF_008692635.1 Crocuta crocuta | reverse complement strand
GGGCCCAGTGTGAGACTGCAGATCAGAGCCGTGGGGAGGCTGGGCTTCCCTTGCTTTCTCAGTGGCTCCTGTCTGTGGGTTCACTGTGGGAGCTCAGGCTTGGTAAGAGGTGGGTCTCTGGACCCTGGAGCTGGAGGGCCCCGGGGCTGGCTGGCCCTCCCCCTTGCTGCTTTCTCCTCCAGCACAGCAGTGCCCAGGACGGTGGCTGAGGACACAGCTGCTGAATTGCGGTGGCGGAGAGGGGAGGGGCTCCAGCGGGAGATCCTCTCTCCTCTGCCTGGGCAGGGAGAGCAGAGCTGTCACCGTGAGGCTGGGTGGCCTTGGTGGGGGCATCCCAGAAGCTGGGAGAGGGGCCTTGCTCACTCTTGGCTCCTCCCAAGGGGACCCTGCCAGCACCATCTCCCTCCGCCGAGGCCTCCTGGCTCCCCAGGGGCCTCCCTGAAGTCATGTCCCAAGAGGCCGTGTTGGAGACACTAATTTGTGGGCAGGCGCCGAGGCTGAAAACCAGAGAACCATTTTTAGAGCTGAGTTGGGGTGAGATGGCGCGTGAAGGGGACCCTGTTGGGGGCAGCTGTCCTGAGGAAGGCTCAGAGGAGCTTCCCCTCAGAGCCTGAGGGCTGGGGGCACTCACTGCTCCCACCTGGGCAGGAGGAGGGAGTGACAGCACATTCCAGACCACCTAACCCCACCCCCATCCCTGCTCTGGGGAAAGGAAACCTGCTCCCCCAACCCCAGCCCTGCCCAGGCTCCTTCCCCTTTTCTCAAGGAGTTCAGGTGGGAAAGTCTGGGAACATCTGTTCCAGGGAGACGCTGTGGGGCTCCAGGACCTGGGTGCTCTGAGGAAGAAGGGTCTGGACTAGTTTTCACGGGGGTCCAGCAAATGTTTGTTGAGCTAAGTGGGATCCGGGCAGTCAGTTGTGGTGGTGTCCTGGAGGCATGTGGAGGGTCCAAATTGCTACCCTTCATCAGGCTCCCCTCCCAGTTCTCCTGTCCTTAGTTGGATGCCCCTTTCTACTTGAAGAGACATAGGCTGGGGACCAGTGCAGGGAGGGAGAGGAGAAAATAGTGTCCATATTCTAGAAGGGCAAACTGAGTCCTTCACAGCCCCGGGGGGTGAAGGCAGGGACAAATACTCGGAGCACCTGGGAGGCTGTGAGGGTGTCCCCGCAGCTGGCAGAGGAGAGCTGGCTCTGGCCCCCATGCGTGCTATAGCTCCACCTTTAGCCATTTTACACATTGGGGGTATATGACATTGTTTTATTTGAAGGCAGCATTCTGTGGCTAGAAAGAGTTTGGGAATGGCATCTGTAGGGTCTTTCTCTGGGGGAGCAGAAGGAAGGTCCCTTTCTTGGGTTGAAGGAGCCTTTCAGAGATTGGTTGCTCCAACTTCCTTCCAGACGGACCCTTTTTCTGGAAAAACTTGGGGAAGGAGTGGTACAAGGTCACCTTTGGAATCCAAGCACTCCACCATCCATGCTGACGGAAGATTTTCCACCATCTTGTCACAGTTCCCTGCAGCTGTGAAGGCTGCATTTGGGTTCAGTGGAGGTGCTACTTTCTAAACTTGTCTTGCATCTCTGGGGAAATGGAGAAAGCGTCTCTATCCCAAGACTCAGATTGTACTTCAGAGACTGGGAGAGAGGAGGGGAAGGAGATGGAGGAGGATCCTGAGGCAATGTGGGCGATTTAGCAGTGGACTCTGGAATATTGGAGGCACGTGGGAGAGAGCCATGTCCCCTGCCCTGGGTGGCAGAAGGGTCCCATGTGGATGGTGGATGAAGGGGTCTCTGCTGGGGGCATCTGGGCTGAGGGTGGCTCAGAGGAGAAGCCTTCTTTCTTTGCATCTCAGGAGAGCAGGCTGGTCACAAATGGTATTGAACGTGGAGCAGGCCTGAGGGCTGTCATTGAGAAGACCAGGGTCAGAGGCATTGTGGAGCTCCTTTCCTTCTTAGCAATGACAGGAAATGCCCAATCTGACCTTGCCTCAAGGAGCCCAGCTCTAGCCGAGGCTGGTGCAGATTTGCATTTGATGATGGAACCAGCAGTGCCTCTCTCTGTCTGGGCCCCCAAACTCTGGTTCCTTCCCAGCTCTGCCACCCACTGAGTCACTGAGCTCCTCTAAGCCTCCGGTTTTCGTCATTTGTATATGGAAGGAAGTGGGTGGGTAACAGGGAGGGTTAAATGAGATAATATGTCTGTATAAAGTCCCCAGCGCAGTGCCTGACGTACGGCAGCGGGGGTGGGGGGACGTAGAAGTAGTGCCTGTTATTATAATTCCTGCTGTTGGGTGGAGATGGATGCAAGCTTCCAGGACCCTTCACACAGGAGGGAAATTGAGTCCAGGGATGAGTATGGAACTCAAGGGGATGGTCTGTGACAGGAAGTAGAGAAATGTCTGCTAAGGAGTCAACTGTGGGTGCTGGTCTTGGTCAAAGCCTGGGTGTTCTGGGAGCCTGGGATCCAACCAGTTGGTTGACAGTGGGGATGGGGGTGGGAGGGGAGTGGACACTTAAGTCTTCCTAACACAGGGTCAAGAAGGAGAAATGTAAGATTAAAGCACCAGGTGTACAGAGCAGGTCAGAGTGGTCTTGAAGATCCTTAGAAGCAGCTGTAGATTGAACCCTAGGAGGCACGAAGGAACGATGGGCTCCAGAGGATACCTGCGGGTCCTCAACCTGCCCCAGTAAAAATTACTTCACATCTGCTTCCCCATCTTGGAAAGGTGAGAGTCTCTCCTTCTAGCCAGTTACCTTTCATGGTGCACACACCTCCACCTTCCTCCATCTTGGTTCTTGGGAACACCAGAAAGTCTTCTTTACACCCAACTGCTATCCTTTGCTTTGGAGGCAACCAAGTTCAAAAATTATGAATCTTTTGGGGCCCAATGCCAGCCTTGTTTGCTCAGGATTGGGAGGACAGACTTCAAATGCCCACAGTCTTTCAGGCATCTCTCATTTAAAAAAAAAAATCTCCTTCCGAACTGAGTCTCCATGAGCCTCACTGGGGTTTGGACCTCCTCCCTGGGTAGGGCCTGTTCTGGGAACCCATCTGGAGGAGAGGGAGCTCTGCCGCATTGCAGTCTGATGGTGATGTGAAGACATGATGCCTCTTGCTGTGTCCCACCCCACACACGCACAACGAAGGGGCAGGAGTGTCCAGACAGCAAATACTTGTCCCAGAGCAGGAGAATCTGAGTAGTTACTCTGAGCGCCTCCTTTGGCTCCCAAAGTCAAGCAGTGTCAGGGGCCCATGGTGGGAGAAAAACTGTCTTGGAAGACTGTAAAAGGCCCTACACATGCAGTTACCCCTGAGCACCCCTTCCCATTTCCCACTGTCCCCAGGGCTAAGGGAGGGGCTGCCCCTCCATGCAGCCTTAGACCGATTATTAGCCTCTTGGGACCTCACTCCCCTGAAGACTGCCCGTGTTAACCACTATGCTTGTTTGAAAGGTCAGATAGTGTGTGTGTGTGTGTGTGTGTGTGTGTGTGTGTGTGTGTATTCTAGATAATTTGCATTTTCTTCATCGCTGCCTGGGGGGGCGGGGTATTCATGACCAGATGGAGGCAGGCTGCTGGGGGAGGACAGAGGGGTTGAGAGCATAGGCATTGGCTCCAAGAGAGCAGGGGAAGAGTCATCACTAGGCTGTGTGAACCTGGGCCAGTTGATCCATGACTTAGTTTCCTCATCTGTAAATGGAGCTAACCTCATAGGGCTGCTCCATTGATTCACCTAAGTAATGTTTGTAAAGGGTTTGGCACAGTGTATAGCCTGTGGGAAGAGCTCAATTAGTGTTAGCCAGTGTTGTCATTAGGGTGGCCAGGGTCAAGAAGTGTTAGCCATGGAAGTCTTCCTGGAGGAGGAAGTCCTGGAGCTAGCCTTGGGAGGAGAGGGAGCGCTGTTCTGTGAAGGAGTGGAATGGCATGCGTGGTGCGTGGGTGCGTGTGTGGGTGTGGGGGGGCATGAGAAGGAAGAGTGGTTGGCAAGGAGACAGAAGTCGCAATACTGGGAATCCAGAGGAGCTGTAGTTTGCTGCTGGCTGGTGCAGTCTTAGAGTGTCGGGGTGGGAGCAGGGGAACAGATGAAAGACCCCAGGTGATTCCCAATGTGTCCAAATGGGCCTTGCAGGGCCAATCACACGAGGACGCAGGACAATGTGCAGCCTCAGGGAGGAGAGCCAGCCTTGGGCAGGTGCAATGTACCAGGTGTCATTTCTCACCTCCCCGAGGTCAGGCCTTGGAGCCGGAAGGGAAACTAGAAAGTTTCCCTTTCTAGTAGATTCCAAGAGCCTGAGCTGTCCCCGCCTTCCTGAAATTTGGGATTTGTGAGTTCTAATCCTCAATCCCTCAGTTGCTGTGAATGCTAGCTCCCAGACTCTTCCGGACCTCAAGGTCGACGTGTTTCATTGAAAGCCTAGCATAGGTGAGGCTGGGAGAAATCAACTCTGAGCCTGCTCTCCTGATGGGAGGGAGAAAGCCCCAAAGGAGAGCCACTTGGCGGAGATGGGCTGTAGGGGAAAGGGACAGGGAACCGGGGAAGGATCTGGGCAGCACCCAGACCAGGGTAGAGAGGAGAAGGGCAAAGCAGGGGAGAGTGATTCCAGGAAACCGGCTGCCAGCCTTCCTCCAAAGCGGAGCCTGGGGGGACGGGCCCATCAGAGGGCAGTCCTGGGGGGTTGCCGGAGGAGGGTGAGTGTGTGAAGGAGCCAACACCCCAGTTCAAAGGAAAGGCAGGAAACAACCCTAGGCAAAAGAAAAAGGAAACCTCTCTGCTCTGGCAGCAGCGGGCGCTGGGCGCGGCCTGGGAGGGGCGGCTGGGGGAGAAGAAGGCCTGGCTCAGAGCAGAGCTGGCCCCCCGCCTGCGCCCCGCTCCACCCCGCCTTCCCCCTCACCGTGGGCTCT
This sequence comes from Crocuta crocuta, assembly GCF_008692635.1. Taxonomy (NCBI): domain Eukaryota; kingdom Metazoa; phylum Chordata; class Mammalia; order Carnivora; family Hyaenidae; genus Crocuta; species Crocuta crocuta. The sequence continues at coordinate 3,838,947 of NW_027531425.1, read as the reverse complement.
CAACCCTGATGGCCCCACACGTGCCGCAGCCCGCTTCCCACACTGACCCGTGCCCACCAGGCAGAGAGGCGGACGGGGCACAGGATAGGGTGCTCCATGGGGAGGGCGGGGCTGGCTCTGTGTGTGGGCTCCAGTCCCCTCCCCGCCTTCTATGGGCTGTGCATCTTCGGACAAGTCACTTCACCTCTCCCCCGTGAGTTTCTTCATCTTGAAAATGGAAGAATGAACAGTATTTGCTTGGAAGGGTTCGGGTGGAGCATGGGGGAGGGTCCAAGGAGAGCAAGAAAGTGAAGCACGGTGTCTTTCATGGTAGCCCCGCTTTCAAATGTTGACGATTTGTACTGTTTTTCTCAATCTCTTCACCTACAAATGATTTCCTGAGGCCCAGAAAGTGAATCTGAGAGCCACCCATGACAGGGTGGGGATTTAAGGTGCTAGTGTGATCGTCTACAGCTCCGTCAGATGGCCAGCCCACCTCCCTCCCTCCCTCCCTTGCTGCTTCTGTATTAGTGGAGCCCCCTCCTTCTGACTTGCAGGGAAAGGGGCCTTTCACAGAGCCCCATCTGTTCTTGGGCTCCTAGCCCTGGGGTGATGGAGGAAGTGATCTCCCTCACAGGTCGCCCAAGGAGATGGGCCCTGGCCTGGCACCTGGTGGGAGACTCTCCAGAGGGGAGAAGTCATTCCTCTCCTGACTTCCAGGTCATTCCAGCTGGAGAGCCCAACTTCTCCCCGGAAATGGGAGTTCTGGGAAATTAGAGCCTTCTCTGGTATAGCCCCAGGAAAGGTAGGGATGTCTGCCCTGCCACATGCCCTAAGGGGCTGGTGCGGATTCTCCTCAGAGTTCTGGGCCCTAAAGGGCTGTGTGACCTTAGGCTAGTAACTCACTCTCTTGGGTGCAGGGCCAAGGACAAGGAGTGTTGCTGGCTTTGGGAAGGTACAAGAGCCGGGGGTGGGGGAGAAATTTCCAACCCTCTTCCTCATGTTGGAAGTGACTTCTTGCAGCCAAACTGAAATGGACACACTGACCCAGGGGCTCTCAGAATTTGGGAGCCCCTTCATGAGAACTAGTTCTTTGCTTAAAAAGTAGGGTGGTCCCTAATTTCTGATGACAGCTGAGGTCTTTCCTTCTGCCCTTCAGACATGGGAGAACAGGTCTCAGGAGGAGAAAATCACCCAAGAGGCCAAACTTGGGCAGGGAGTAGAGTTATTTTGGAAGCAGCAAAAGGACATGGTGGGGGGGGGAGTAGAGAGCTATGGGGTTGGCAGGGTGCCCCCGCCGGAGCCGTGCCAGAGCAGGCCACGGGCGGGCTGGCAGCGGGCAGGTGGGGGCTGGGCCCGCTGCTCAGCGACGGGCACCTCCAGAGCTGAGGGTTTTCTTTGTGCCACTGTCTTCTTTCTCCTCCAGAGCCACTAAGAAGTCCTCTGTCTCTTGAATTCCTCAGGACCTGGGGGCTCCGGCCCCTTCTGATTAATTGGGTGACATACAGAACCTAAGATTGAGGCCAGGAAAGCACCTTGTGCCCAGTTTTCTGCCTCTCCTGTCTGCTGGTGGGGATGCCTTCTCGGTCAATGTTTTCATTCCCTGGACTGTAGCTTTTCTTCCGGGAAGAAACCAGATTGTCAGGAAGCTCATTCCTGGGGCCCAGGAGGACATATCCAGTAAATTGCCATTGTGCTGGTGTCTCTGTCTCACTGATCATGGGAACAGCTGACACGTACTGCATTTGTTAGAGTGCTCCCCTGGCCTCATCTCTTAGAAACCCTGGGAGAGAGGTCCTAGTGTTATCCCCATCTTACGGATGAAAAAAATGAAGCTTTTAGGTGGTGCCGGGATTTCAACCCAGGCAGTCTTTGCCCTGACCATTGTACTGCCCTGCCTCTCAGGGGATCAGAGCTGGGGGCTGCTGAGCCCCGAGGGGATGCGCAAGACTCTGGGCATTTTAAACTCACAGGCTGAGCAGGCCCTCAAAGCCTATTTCCAGTTTCCTGTGTTTCTCAAGTGCCAGTGGCTTCATTCCCTCCCACTGGCCAGCAGTGTCTCTGGAAGCTCCTCTCTGGGCTGCTTGAAGGGAAGATGCGGGGTCCTGTGAGGCAGTCAGGATGGGGATAGGGATGTGACGGGAGACAGGATAGGTTGGCTCACTGCACCAGATGGTCATGGGGAGTGTCCCCCAAGGACCAACAGTGAGGTCAAGAGCACTCCCAGGACAGGGAAGACTGGGCTGGCTGGGGGAGGCCCCAGGGAGGGAGGAGCGGCCCATCCTGAGTCCCGAGGGACCAGGGGGTTCAGCTGGGGAGTGAAACAGGGAAGGCCCTCCAGGAGAAGGGAAAGCATGGGCCTCGAATGCAGGATACTGTGGCTTCTGTTACTTCTTCATGACAGCCTTTTCTGTCTTACTCCTCAAGGCAGGATAGTCCAGAGCAGGGCTCTCAGCCTTTTTCTCCTTGAGCCACACTTAAACACACACACACACACACACACACACACACACACACACACCACAAAAAGCCCACAACTGATTCAAGGTGTTTAGCAGCTGGGATAAATCAACTCGGCTGCTCCGAGCCAAAGGCATCTGGCCAACCCCAGGCAGCATCTGGCCCCCCAGGGGCCGAGACCCTCTCTGCACACCTGGAAACACTGCTGTGGAGGACGAAGCTCATGTTTGCAGCCCGACTACACAGGTTCAAATCTCATCTCTGGTGCTAACTCGCTGGATGGCCCGGCCCGATGGATTCTTCACCTTGCTCAGCCTCTACTTCCTTAGCGGCAAAATGGGCATAAGAATACCAAGCTCTTTGAAGGAAGTTTATAATCTGGCAGAGTGCTTGGCGCACAGCAAATGCCCAAGACATGAGAGCTGTTGTTATTACCCACTCTGATCTCCCTTAGGAGAAGCTCCTGGAAGGAGCAGCTGAGGCAGGCACAAAGTGGCTCTGAGGTATCTCACCTAGGCAATCTGTCATCCTAGGGCTGTGCTGGGAATGAGACCCAGAAGGTTGGTTCTAGAACACAGTTCTCTGCATCCTCTCCTCCACTGTACCCTCCCCTTTGCCCTTGGAGGTGCTGGAGGAGGTGGAGCGTCCCTGAGAGTGTCCAGACAGGCGTATGGGGGAAGAGTGCTGAGTGCCTTCCATTGTACGGTGTCAGGGATTTGGATATGGTCCCTAGGCTTCAAGCCAAGGCAGAAGGACCCCTGAAGGGGGGCGAAGGCAGCAGTGGTGGTGCACACGGGGTGCCATCACCGCCCCCATCTATCACCCCAGCCCAATACATTGCTGGGGTCACCGCAGGGCAGGGAGGAGGTGCGCGTTTAAGTGGCCTACAGACGACCAAGAATGTCGAGGTTTATTCCACTTGCCCGTGTGATTTGCAAGTCTGAATTGTCCCCGACCTGAGTTACCACTGATTCCTGGGAAACAGGCCAAAGGCAGCAGCCGCTCAGGGGCTTTTAACACCTCCTGTAGGAAGGAAGCCTTCCCAGGTTGATCCAGCCTAAGGATTCTTTTCCCCAGGTCTCTGGTCTCTCCCAAGTTGCTTCATGGTCTTTTGCGTAGAGGACTGTGCACAGCAGTGGGGCAGCTCTGTGGGTCGAGTGCGTTGAAACCCCGTCTAAGCACCGTTGCCATAGAGCACTGTTCTGATTCTGATAATACTTCTCACCCCAGCTTGTGTTGTGGTCTCCCTGTTAATGGTCAGTGATCATGCCGCTCAAACTCTCAAGCCGTGTGGGGAGCAAACCATTCATTTGTTCATTTAGCGGACGTGGGCTGAATGTCTGCTGCCTGAGAGAGCTCCCTGCTGAAGGCTTTCTCATGTCTCCACGCTTGTGGGACTGGTTCCTCCTTCCTCCCCTTTCAGACAGCAGGGTGTAGAGGGGCAGGGGGTGGACACCCAGAGAAGAGGTAGGGCCAAGATTGGAGGTAGGCTTGGGGGCTCCAAAGCCCACGCTCTTTCCTCTGCCCTGGGGGCTCGGAGAAGGGGATAAGACAGGCACACAAATAACTGTGACACATTTCAGGGAGTGAGGCGTGCACCAGACGGGTCCAGATAAGGAACAGCGGGCAGGCGCACAGAGGAAGGAAACTGATGCCATCGAACGCAGAAACCCCTGGAGAGGCAGTTGTGCAAGGGGAAAACCACAGGAGTGGGCGTTAAAAGCCCTAGATTGACACTCATTTGCAAAACAGAATATAATCATCTCTCCCCGATGAAGTGGTTGTATTAACCAAGGTCCTGCCTGGAAGAGTGCTTAGCGCATAGAGGATATTATTACCCCTGCTGTGAAAATGTCAAGTAGGGCTGCATACCTGTGTGTGTTTATGGGGTGTGTGTGTCCATCTGTCTGTCCACCTGGCAAAGGCTGTCTGCCTCATCAGATTCAGGGTGCCTTGAGGCCAGGAGCCATGTCTCTTTGCATTAGAAGTTGGAGCTCCCAGGGGAAGAAGGGCTGTCCCTCAGGCTGCAGACTGGGAGCTTCCTGAAGGGCAGAACCTATGCCTCTCTCTGGTTCCCTTCCTCTTAGATCCACATCACATCTCCCCTTCAAATGCAAGGCACATGAGCACACACAGAGACACACAGACACACACAGACACACGTGGGCGTGCGCCCTAGTACCTGCCCCTACCTGCAGGGGGCGCTCTGAACAGGACCACAAACAATACAGGACTATGCATTCAGTCTGTCTCCCTCCCCCTTAGCTCCAGATCTGGGGCAGCCCAGGAGCAGGGGTGTCCGAGGACGGAGAGGTGGATCGAGTGTCCAGGAATTGCGAGGACTGAGGCAGGAAGGGGCCGTAAACTAATCCCCTGCCTTTGTGGTGGACAGAGCCGATTAGGAGGCTGGGAGGAGACAAGAAAGGAAGGGGGCTATTGTCTCGGACAAAAGCAAGAGAGAACGAGAATTGGGACAGGGCCTGGGCCCCCCGCCCTCCCTTACCTGGGGGCAGACCCAGGAGAGTCTGGAGCCAGGAGCCAGCTGGCTTCTCAGATCGGACTGGACCCTGGCTCTCCCAAACAGCAGCCCTGCACTTGTGAGCTGGGTGACTTGGGTGAACCCCTTAAACCAGGGCCCACTTTACAGACATACCCCTTCTACAGTCACCCAGGCCTCCTGTCTGGGCTCACGCTTTGTTGTCACCGTGACCTTACAATTCGTAATCAATTTGTAACAAGCAGCCCCGCATTTTTATTTTGCACTGGGTCCTGTAAACTTTTCCGCGCTGACCCTCTCTGAGCCTCCTAGTTCTGGTGTGTAGGATGAGGGATTTCTTGACTGGCCTCTCTTTCCAAGTGGTCATAAATTCAAATGAGACCCCTTCTCTGTGCTCCCATCCCTAACATGCCAGATCCCAAACATACTCTGATCCCTAACATGCCAGATCCCTAACACGTCACAGTCATGATGGACGTGGGGACGAGGGCAGGAATGGGTGGGAGGAGGGGCCGTCCAAGGGACGCCACAGGGTAGGAGAGGCAGCCTCTGTCCAGATGCACTGGAGACGGCCTTGGGGCTGGAAGGGACACTGGGCATCATTGAGCTGTGGACAGTTTTTGGCTTGAGTATGGCATCTGCAGGGGGCAAGGGTTAGGGGCTGCCATGTGCCGAGGGGAGGCATAGGGTCCACCTCTATCTTGGTGTGTCTACGAATGAGTCACTTCTCAGACTCTGGTGGGCAAGGTCGTTGCTTGAAATGGGAAGGTCTCTGTGTGTGTAGTGGCCCTTTCCAGTTTTTCATGGTTTAAAATTTTTTTAATGTTTATTTTTGAGAGAGAGACAGAGCGTGAGTCGGGGAGGGGCAGAGAGAGAGAGGGAGACACAGAATCTGAAAGAGGCTCCAGGCTCTGAGCTGTAGGCATAGAGCCCGACACAGGGCTCGAACCCACAGACCGTGAGATCATGACCTGAGCCAAAGTTGGACGCTTCACCAACTGAGCCACCCAGTCGCCCCAGTTTTTCATACTTTAGTAGAGTGGCTAAGTGTATGAGCTCTAGAACTGCCTTCCTAGGGCTCAGACCCTGCCTCTGCCTTTTACTAGGCTTTGGGGGGAGGATTTACTCTTTGGTGTTTAGTTTCCTCACCTGTACATGATACAGATGATGATGACACCCACCTCACAGGGCCCTTGGGAGGGCTGAATGAGTTAATAAATGGAAAGTGCTTAGAACGATGTCTGACGCATATAGTAACCTCAGTGGGTGTGAACTATTATTATTCATTTATTCAACTGACAAACGTTTATGGAGTGTGTGCTCCCTGGCAGGACAGCTGTGCTCCACACCCGGATTAACAGTTCTCCATGTAACAGCCGCAGCGGCTGGTCCAGGGGGGGAGACAAAGATTTAGTGCCACCCCGTGTGAGTCCCCCTCAGGAAATGCTCCCACCCACCTGCGATGCCCTGCTCCTACCCGCCCCCCTCCCCTCCCAAGTTCTCCAGCCCTTCAGCTGTGGGTTTTCTTCCTACTGTGCGGTGAGGGGCTGCACATTCTGGAAGAATGGGGAGGGTCAGTAGACCCCCTCCTCCAATTTTGTCTGAAACTCCCCTGCCCCCTGTCCACCTGGAGCTGAAGTTCTGCTCTCTGTTCAGAGGAGTTGGAATCAGGAAACCTGGGCTAGAATTCTGTCTCAGCCACCAACTTGCTGAGCGCCTTTCGACAAGTCCTCTGATCTCTTCAGGCCTGTTTCCTGTTGGGCTCGCAGGCCCTGATCCTAGGACATCATAGAGACAAACGATCGTGTATAAGTAAAGAGGCAGAGGGAAGAGAGGGGGTGAAGGAGCACAAGGGAGGTCATGTTGAGCCTGCGATGAGGAAGGTGCCAGGGTCCCTGGAGATTTGCAGTTTCACTCAGTGAGACTTGAGATCCCAGGGGCTGGGACAAGGCATGGCCATCACCAGCACCTCCAGGGCTGTGTGCCCAGCCAGAACAAGGCCCCCCATTAACTATGTGCAGCCAGCGGAAAGAGGAATGCCCCCCCCCCCGCCAGCCGACGCCACGCCAACCCTCGTTTCGTTGCTGACTCCCCTGATCTGAATACAGGAGCCCAGGGTGCCGCCTCCCCCTCTGCCTGCCCTGCCTCTACCTGCCAGAAAGCATTAGCCTCACCCTTCAGATTGGCATGGGGGTGCAAAGGCACCATGCTGCGGGGCCCAGGGGACCTGCTGGGGGTGGGGCTTGGGGTCAGGAAATACCTGGGCTAACCCCTAGAACCCTGGTGTGCTCAGTGCTGATGGACAGCCCCGGGGCCTCCAGGGGGGCCGGGGGTAAAGAGTGTAGTAAAAGGAAGAGGTTTAGAAACTCAGACGTTTGCCCCGGGAGCCCTCAGCCCCCAGCCCCTGACCTCGGCTAGAAACCACCCCCCCCATGGACAGAGCAAGTCCTTCACCACTCTACCATTTGTTCAGTGTTGCCCCTCAAGAATGTGATCACTGGGGGGCGCCTGGGTGGCTTAGTTGGTTAAGCGTCCGACTTTTGCTTAGGTCATGATCTCGCGGTTCGTGGGTTCGAGCCCCGCGTCGGGCTCTGTGCTGACTGCCAGCTCAGAGCCTGGAGCCTGTTTCAGTCTGTGACTCCCTCTTTCTCTGACCCTCCCCTGCTCACGTTGTCTCTCTCTCTCTCTCCTAGAAAAAAAAAAAACATTTAAAAAAAATTTTAAAAGAATGTGATCACTGGGAAGTTCTTCCTGGTGTCCTTCCTCCTTCCTGCTCTACAATCCCTGAGTTTCCTTCCTGTTTTGGTCACAGGGGAGAAAGAGCCAGCAGCTATCCCTGCTCTGTTAGCCTCAAAGGTACTGGCGGGTGGGCTTGGTTTCACTCCGACTTCTGCAAGAGGAAGTGAGCATGGAGGCAACCTCAGAGGCAGGAGATACGGCGTGGTCCCCAGGGACACTGGAGGGGCTGCTGAGGCCACCAAGGGTCTCTGCCTGCCCCTCTACGGGGACCACAGCACCCAGGGCTGCATCCAGCCGGCTCAGTGCCCCTGTGGCCCGATAGTGTGGGCAGGGGGCAGAGTTGATGGGTGGAGCAAGGGATGGATTTTAGCCTCTGCTTGGCCTCTTGACCAGGCCACAACCTGTCACAATCGGACATCTCTGTAAATCAGTCTGATCAATACTCCGCAAAAAAGTGGTTGAAAAACCATTTATGAGGGGCTGCTTAAGGAAGACTTATGCCATCTAGTCCCTCAGATTTCCCAAAGCCCTTTTACTTGAAGTATGGGCTTCAGCACCGGGAGCTGCGAGAGTGTGCAAGAGCTCGGTCCCTACTCCAGACCCACGGAGTTGGAATCTGCATTTCAGAGTGTGCCAGGCATTGCCCTAAAGCTTATCCTTGCAATAAATCAGACCATCAGCTCAGTCCCTGGCCAGCTACTCTC
>NW_027531425.1:3820953-3830483 GCF_008692635.1 Crocuta crocuta | reverse complement strand
CCACATTGGTACTTAGATAAGGCACCGTTGGCCTATGTCTAGGGCAATAAGAAAGAGCCCCTAGGACATCATTGTGAGTTACTGCAAGGATGTGGTTAAGAGGTGGGTCCAGGGGGCGCCTGGGTGGCTCAGCCGGTTAGGCGAGCAGCTTCAGCTCAGGTCATGATCTCGCGGTTCGTGGGTTCGAGCCCCATATCAGGCTCTGTGCTGACAACTCAAAGCCTGGAGCCTGCTTTGGATTCTGTGTCTCCTTCTCTCTATCTCTGCCCCTCCCCCACTACTGGTCCCCCCTCTGTCTTTCAAAAATAAATTTTTAAAAATTTAAAAAAAAAGAAGAAATGGGTCCAGACAAGAAGCCTGCAGCTCTGGGGGCCAGTCTTTGGAGAAAGCCAGGGAAACATCTGCTTGATGTAAGATACAAGGGGCTGACTGAGCTGTCTCTTCTTCAGGATAATCTTCCCTAATCCCTCAATCTAGGAGAGGGCTCCCCATTGTGTCCTGCTCTGCCTCAGGGCTTGTCACCCTGGGTTTTAACTTCTGTCTACTCGTCCATTTTCCACGCCAGGCTGGGTATCCCCAGGAAAGCAAGGCTCCAGCTGCCAATGCTCCCTGGTATCCTCAGGGCTGGCTATAAGCCCCTTGCACATAGGTGCTCAAAAATTGGTGGAATGAGTGAAGAAAAGAATGAATGGATGAGTAAGCTAGAAGCAGGAGATGCAGAGCAGAAACCAGCCTGGTCTGAAGCAGGTGTGCTCACCCGAGAGGGTGCCGGATGGGAGGGCCACCCTCTTCAGACCTGCTGATGGCACTAACCTAGCTTCCCCATAGGCCGGAGGTGTGGCATCCAACCCAGACAGCTGCGGTGAGCATGGAGCCATCCTGGGGAGCCTCTTAAGCTGCCAGTTAGCCAGCTCGTGGCCAGGCTTGGGTTTCATTAGAGTGAGGCATCTGTTCTATAAACCCTTCTACTTAGAAGCTCTTGCCTTTCCTATTCATTCTCCTTACTATTTTTTTTTCTTTTAAAGAACGCTTCTTTTGAAAATTTCCATCCAGTTTCAAACAAGCTAAGACGAACAAAAGTATGTGCCTGCCCCTGGGCTTGGATGGAGAGAGGGCTCCAGTAACTTGAGGCTGCTGGTTCTTCAATCTCCATTGCGTATCCGGGTCTCGCCTAGGCTCTGCAGGTCTAAGATGAGTAAGCCCTGTGGTCTGCATTAAGAGAGATCTCAGGCTGGGTGGGTCAGAAAGTTACCACCATCGAAGTGCTTAGGTGAGGATACGCACAGGCTGGCTAGGGGTTACTCAGGAGGTGGGGGGCAGCAGTAGAGAGGCTTGTGGAATCCTGTGATGATCCAGGCTGTTGGGGCCAATGGCCGGGGAATTCTGGGAGGGAAGTGTGAGAACAACAAAGCCCTTGGCCATGCCAACAAATGTCAGTAAGTGTTTTTTAGCACCTACTATGCCCCAGAGCAAGTACATTGTACTGGGGATACACAGATGAAAATGAGTCATGAAACTAAATTTCCAATTTAAATTCAATGAGGTAGAAAGTTGAGAAGTGGTGACAAGATGCCATGGGAATCCAGAGGGAACTCTTAGCCAGGGTTAGAGCTGGAAGCCTTAGCCAGCTTGAGGTTCAAGGAAGAGTGTTTTTCAGAATGAGTCTCCTTTTTTTTAAAAAAAATTTTTTTAATTGTTTATTTATTTTGGAGAGAGAGAAAGAGACAGAACACAATTGGGGAAGGGGCAGAGAGAGAGGGAGACACAGAATCCGAAGCATGCTCCAGGCTCTGAGCCATCAGCACAGAACCCGATGCAGGGCTCGAACCCACAAACCGTGAGATCATGACCTGAGCCAAAGTGGGACGCTTAACTAACTGAGCCACCCAGTCACTCTTAGTCTCCTTTTTTGTAAACTAACTTTATTTAACAATAACATACATGACAGTAAAGACTACCTATCACCCGGTAAATGTTTACAAGCTGAATATACTGGCATCCTCAGCACACAGAACAAGAAACAGAAAGTCCACAGCTTTCTAGAAGTCCTCCACCTGCCACGCCTTCTTTTAGTCATTACCTGCCCCCGCAAGGGTAACCACTGTCATGATTTCTAACAACATAGGTACGTTCTGCCTGTGTTTCACACTTGATATAAACAGAGCACTATCTTATGTCTGGCTTCTTTCCCTCACTATGTTTGAAGATTTGCCCACACTGTTGTTGCTTGCAGCCATTGCCCACTCACGCTCATGTGCCACATGTATTCACTTTGGGAGGACACAACACAGTCCATCCATTCTACGGTTGATGGGCACTGGATGCTTCTCGGTTTGGGGGCATTATGGATCGTGCCGCCATGGGTGGTTTTGTACGGGCATTGGTGAGCATATGCTTGTTTTTGTTAGTTATATACCCAGGAGTGGAAGTGATGGGTCACAGGTCCCGGGCTGGGGTCTACAGGGTGAGGATGAGTTTCCTAGGCAAGGTGTGGGATGGGTCACCGGCTTGGTCTGCAGCATCAGGAGGGAGGGCAGTGACAGAGAGTGAGGAGAGGGATGGGACAGGGGGAGCCCACAGCAGGGTCATGAGGTCCAGCGGTATACTGAGACCCTTCTGACTACTTCCTGTATACTTCCCAGTGGCTCCTATTACAAATTACCATAAACTGGGTGGTTTAAAACATCAGGGGTTGATTCTTTCGTGTGCCAGAGGCCAGAAGCCCAGAGTCAAGGTGCCAGCAACACTACACTCACTACAGAGGCTCTCAGGGAGAATCCACCACACCCCACTTCTAACTTGTGCTGGCTGCCAGCTGCCTTGGCTTGTGGCCACATCTCTGCCAACTCTCCCTCAGTCTCCATATCACCTTTTTCTCAGGGCATGTCTTATAAGGGGCACTTGTCAAGGGCCCATTCAAATAACCTAATTACACGATCTTTCTCTTAATCACACCTGCGAGGACCCTTTTCCTAACTTAGTATGGTCACATTCACAGGATCTAGGCATTAGGACACAGACATCTTGGGGGGGTGGGCACCATGGAGCCTAACGCTCCATCCCTCATCACCATCCTCAGAGTCCCTGTCCGGTTCCTTTCTTTGGAAAGCTCTCAGGCCCCTTTCTGATGGCTACACCTGTCCCTGCTGGCCATCACAGGCCAGGTTTCCCCCTGATCCTCAGACATTTGCGAATCTTCCAGTACTAACGTTCAAGGCTCTGTCCAACTGCGTCTGTGGTCCTGCATCTCTCCCCAGGCTGCGGTGGACTCCCTGTCTGTACACACAGGCACGCATATGCCTCCTCCAGTGCTCAGCAAGGCTCTGCACACAAGGGCACTAGGAACAAGGAACTTAGGCTGAAGGCATCTTTGCAGCAGGGTCCGGGCCAGCCCAGGGCACCATGCCCACAGCAGTCCGGTGGCCGGCCCTTCTCCATGTCCCCTCTCCACGACATTACCACCTCAGAGGGAACCTGGCTATTACCTTGTCCCAGGGCTTCTGTGGTAGTCCCGGTTGCACACACACACACACACACACACACACACACACACACAGAGACACACACACGGAGGAGGGAGGAGTTTGGGGGAAGAGCCCTTTGCTCTTCCTTGGAGGAGGCCTGGAAGACAGGAATGCCTTTGGCTGGGGACCCTGGCCAGAGATCAGAAGATCAAAGGATGAGAAGATCAGGGCTGGGGCAGGTGGCACTCACTTGGAAGCATCCAAGAGAAGCAGCAGCTGGTGCCTCCTAAGGGCAGGGCTGACCCAGAATGCCCTCCCCTCCCCTCCCATCCCTTAGCCTCCCGGCCCCATTTCCGTTGTCCCCCTCCTGTGCTGCTCCTCCAGGAGAAGGCGTCTAGAGGGTGAATGCAGGGGAGGGGAGGGCTGCTAACTAGCATCCATGCTACTCGGTAGGCACAGCCACTGCCTCTGACACACAAGGATTCTCTCCTGTAAGCCCCACAATTCCGGGAAGCGGAGCCATTACATAACACGTTAGAGATGCAGAAGCTAAAGCTCAAAGAGGAAAGGTAACCTGCTCAATGTCAAACAACTGGTAAGTGGTAGGGCCAAGCTACAAACTCAGGCAGGCTGACACCACAGCCCACAAGCTACTACACCCTAACAGAAGGTGCGGAACTCTGTTCAGTCCAACTGCAGCGTGAAGGAGTAAGGCTAGACTTCGGGAGAGACTTCTTGCTGGGTGGGGATGGTAGATCTAGATCTTACATCCAGTCTTTCTACAAGTCTGATGAACCAAATAGGGAGGGAGTTGGAGAAGAGGGTAGGTTGTTGGGGCGCCAGCCAGAAGGTAGGATGGAGGCAGCAAGACTGGAGAGAATGAGCGAGAAGGAGGCAGGAGCTGCCCTGGGGACCAGGCGTGTGGGACCTCAGGGGCCCCAGGGGGCTCAGGATGGCAGGATTCCGGCCCCCACCCCCTTGCTCTGTTGCCAACTGGGTAAGCAACAGCAAGGTGAGGCGTGCCAGCCCAGGTGGGCTTGGAGGAGGGGAGCTGAGTTCCGGAAAGTTCCACTGGTCCTCACAGCCCCTGGAAGTGAGACTCAGAGCAAGACACTAGGCGATAGGCGGGGGCCTCCTGGGCCAGCCCTAATCCCACTGCATTGTTCCCGGACCTGCGACCTTGGCCCTGCTTCTTGGCCCTTCAGCCCCAAGGTGAGCTGCATACCATGCAGCCTGTGCCCCTGGGGACCGAGCTGTCGCTGTGGCTGTGTGCTGTGCGCACTGGCTCCTGTGTGCAGCTGGGTTCAACCGAGCAAACTGGCGGGGTGTTGGCTTTGCCACTTACTAACTGTGTGAGTAGACGTGAAGTAACTTGATATTTCCCAGTCTTCTTTTCTTCATTTAAAATGGGAATAAATAATGCTTCACTCCCTGGCTTGATAAAAGGATTAAATTAAATGAGACCAAGGATGTGGCAGAGCTCTATAAACTTTGAAAGGCATTCAAATGGAGGGGAGCTGTAGAGGCAGAGGGGTGGGGTTGGACACGATTTGGGACTTTGGCATCAGATGGGCCTTGATTTTGCCAAGTCTCATCTGTAAAATGGGTCTGTAAAGCCTTTAGCGCAGTGTCTGTCCCAGCCAAGGTAGCTCTTATTATATGCTCTGAGCTTCCAGCTTCTGCTCTTTCCTGCTAGATTCAAGTTGAAGCTGAGACTGGGTCCGATTTTGAACATCTTCTGGCCAGGGTCTTGGTGCTGTCCCTGGCTGGGGTGGGGATAGGTGGCAATTGGGTACTCCTTCATGGGTCTGTCCATGGAGGTAAGTGGAGTTACTGGGTTGGGAAGAGGAGGAAGGGATCCTGATGTGAGAGGAAAGCTTCCATTTGGGATGTGAGGCTGGAGTGGGGTGGGAGGAGTTGGGGGAACATGATTCTGAATAGAGGGGCCTTTCCTCTGTTTTCCACCCCCAGACACACCCTGCCCCTTTATCCTGTGAAACAAAGGCTAAAGGCAGCAGGACCTCAGCTAAACAAACAGGGCTCAGGGCTGTGGTCTGCATACAAAGCAACTCTGGGTCCCGCCCTCCGGTGGCTCCAAGTCTTTCCCACCTGTGCCCATTCAGCTCCCCACCTCACCCAGCCCTTCTCCTGGGGCCCCCGGGAGGGGAGCTCAGGGATGTCCCAGTCTGAGGAGGGATACATATCTTCCCCTTGGGGAGGTCTTATACAATGGGATGTCACAGTCCTCTCTAAGGTGCTTCCAGTCTGATAGGGCAGACAGAAGTCACACCTGTACACCTCCACACACAGAAATGATGCTCTTCTAGATGGAGCTGGACATCAGAATCAGGGTCAGAAAAGATGTGGCAGGTTAGTGGAGACCAGAGCTTGACCCAATTAAGTGGACAGTCCCCAAATGCATAGCCACTGCTGCCTTCCCTTGCTAGGCTTCTTTTCCCTCCTGCTGCACATCTGTCCTATGTACCTCTTCAGTCTTTGTGGCCAGGGTCTGCCTGTGACATGTTCACCCATCCTTTGCTGCATAGAAAATGGACCTTGAAGCTGCTGCTGCTGCTGGTGTGTGTGTGTGTGTGTGTGTGTGTGTGTGTGTGTGTGTGTGTGTGTGAAGCACAGGTAACTGGGAGCCATGGAGGGTCTCCCAGCCTGTGTGGGGAGACCGGGCACATGAACGAGCAATCTGAAACCAGGAGACAACAGTTTGTAGTCTAGGACAGGATTGTGTGGCCCAACTGTGACTGAGCCCTCAGAGCCTGGAGTCAAAAGATGGTACGAATTAGTCTGAGGAGGCCGGGTGATACTCCAGCCACTCAGTGCCAGTACTCGTCACTCAGCCTTGTAATTGTCCACTCTTTTGTCATTGTCCCAACTGGACTGGGCTCTTTGAGGGCAGGGATCATACACTGGCCTCCTTTCTGTGCCATCAGAATTTGAGGAGACCTACACCATACAGATGAAATATCGTCATACCCAGGAGTGACATTACCTGACTTCTGTGGTCTTTTAACCCAGCGCTAAAACTAAAACCAAAAACCAAAAACCAAACAAACTGAAAAAACATTCTACTTTTCTCTCACCTGACTTCTAAGAATGCCTGCTTCTCAGGGCACCTGGGTGGCTCAGTCACTTAAGAGTCTGACTTTGACTCAGGTCATGATCTCACAGTCATGGGTTCAAGCCCTGCATCAGGCTGTGTGCTGACAGCTCAGAGCCTGGAGCCTGCTTCTGATTCTGTGTCTCCCTCTCTCTCTGCTCCTCCCCTGCTCACGCTCTGTCTCTGTCTCTCAAAAAGAAATTAACATTAAAAAAAATGTCTCCTTCCCTTGCCCTTAGCCCTCCCTGACCTACCAGAATTAATTGGGTCACTTGCCGATGGTGGTATGGGTTTCCTGTCTCTCCCTGGTTCAGGCTGACTTGAGCACGCCTCGCGTTGCTTAGCAACCACAGGGGACCTTCTCTCCCCTTGCAAATGAGCCCCAAGTCCAGGTGCCAGGACCTCCCCGTTCATCTCTCCAGCTTCTCTCTTACTGTCCACGACTCCCCTCCGTTCTGTGCCCTCCTGCCAGGCTGGAAGGCATGGTTGTTATAAACAAGGGAGCCAGACCATGCCACAGTGAAGCAATAGCCCTTTTATTTAAATATACAGCACTTTTCTCACTTTGTGCAAAGCCTAAGAGAATGTGCTGTGCTGTCATGTGTATGAAGACAGATACACTTTATCCTGATTGGAGTACACTCCCTTGTTTGGAAATCTGGGAAAATTACAAAAATCCAAGAGAACTTTGTGTCAACTAGTGTGCTTAGAATCTCAAAGAAGATTGCAAGTACCACGTCATCTCTGATAAGGAAGTGCCATCTAGGGGAATCAACTGGGCAGGGAACGCTGCTTTAGAAAACCCAACAGCAATGTGGTGGGGTGGGAAGAGCATTGCCCTGGGGCCTACGAGACCTAATTCTCAGTGCCATTAACTTGTTCTGTGATCTTAGCTAACTTTATCCAGCTTTAGAGGTTTCCTCCCTTGTAAACTGATATCAAGCAGGCGCAGGAAGAGGAAAGTACCTTTCCTTCAGGGGGTGTTTGGAAATGCATGGGTTGTTTTGAATGGTCACAACAAGGGAGATGCTACCCACACTACGAAGGGACAGGGAGGGCGAGGGACGCTAACAGCCCCACAGCGAATGGCGGTCCTGTCCTCCCTGCCAAGGAACCCCTCCCCCACCGTGTAACATGGGGTGCTCCCCGGATGCCTTCCGCTCCGAGCTGAGCAACTCATGCCTCGTATCCACCCCACCCTCATTTCTGCCCCAGGAAGCCATCCCGGTTTACCGGATCCCCCTTCTGCGCCTCTGTTTCAGTCTCGAGTCTGGACACACACTTTTAATTGTGATAACGGCTGCGGGAGCAGCTTGTAAACCATCCACCAGAGTACATGTGTGGGTTTTTTGTTGTACACAATCCTTCCCCAGCAATGCTGTAAACTCGTCCAGGGCCCGGACCTTGCCCTGTGCTTTGTCTCTGTCCCCGGCAATGCCTAGCACTCTGTCGGGCGCACTGCAGCCAGTGCGGAGGCAGTGACCTGTCCTGCTGGAAGGGACCTTGGTGTTGGCCCAATTGAGCCAGGTTCCCTGATTCCAAATGCCATGTTCTTTCCTCTTTACTTTGTCACCTGCCTCTCTTGTTGACAGAAGAATTCAGCAGGTATTCTCGGAGTACCAGATGGTTCCCGTGACAGACAGCCTATCTACTGGCCCTTTTCAGGGAGAAGGAACCCCTCCCTGCATTGGGCTATTCTACACTGGCTTGTCCTGCTCCCCACCAGCCCCCAAGCTGTCTCCCACCATGGAGGGAAATGTGTCGGGCCAGGGCTGGGAAGGGTTACTGCTTCAGGATGTTACAGCAGCCCGTCAGGCCCTAACCGAAGGCTGTCGCCCTGAAAGGAAAGGGCCAAAGAGAAACCTAAAGGTCCTCTGTAGTTTTCTGATGGGTCCTTCAGAGGAGGGCCTCGCTTTGACCTTTTCTAGAGGATGCTGAATTAAGAGACGAGTGACGGTTGTTAGCGACAGGTCCCGTGGACTGAGCACCAGATTGTCACTAAGCACCGACTAGGTTCTTTATGGAGGGTATGCCCTCAAAGAGCAGTGGGAGAAACTCAAATCGGACGACAGGAAGAACTCCCTAAGAGCAAGAGCTGTCAGCCCCGGGAGGAGAATCTGGGAAAGGCTGCATCATCTATCTCCATCTATAATGCGTTCCTTGGATGTTTAATGCACACTCTTATTTTCCGGGTGTCCCACTAGGATTGGAGGATACAGAAAGGGCTAAGATTTCGTCCTTGCCTTGAAGAGGCTCATAGTCATATGGGTCATTATATACTAATCATTATAGTTCAGTTAGATGAGTGTGATATTAATAAGGCATATTTATTAAGCACTATGTTTTACATTTAATAACTCGTATAATTCTCACTACAACTAGTGTGAGGCAAATACTATTATTATCCATCTTTCGCAGATGGGAGAATGGATGCTTCCAGATGTCCAGGGGCATGACCAGGATCACGCTGCTAATGAGCCTTATGCTGGGGTAATAATGAAGGTGGGGGCAGTGCAAGGCACATGGCGGGAGCTCATCACTGGGGGCGTGTGGACAAAATATTGTAGGGACACAGGGTGTGCCGCACCAGCTCTGCCTGCAGGGGCTGGGCAAGCCCTCATCAGAGAGGTGACCTTGGGGTGTGGTCATGCCTGGGAACAGGGGCTCATCTTCTGGTCACTCTAACTGCCCTTTACCCGGCAGCAGAGATGGGCAACCTTAGCCCACAGTGGAGATGGTGCAAAAGGGGGTCCAGCTCCCTGGGCATCTTGCCAAGCCAGGTGGGGACAGTCGTTCCAGGGCTGACCCAGCAGAACCCAGGGACTTCACCTTTCTCTGTTTCTCCTCCCAAAGGAAAAATGCAAACAGAACAAATTCGCCAGCACCCTTGGGTATTAGCCAGATCGCCAGAGAGTTGGGTGGGGCCCGGGGAGAGTCTCCTGTTTTCCCACCCC
>NW_027531425.1:3769105-3820922 GCF_008692635.1 Crocuta crocuta | reverse complement strand
TGTCCAGCTACAAAAACATATAGGCCCTCTGGGCACTGCAAGAAAACTTGTGAATGGGTGTGTATCCCATCCTCTGAATCCCCGGCAATTTGACTGAGAGAAGCAATTTGCAGGGCTCAGTGCAAAATGAAAATGTGGTGCTTCTTTGTTCAAAATGTATTGAGGATTTCAAAATGACAACAGGAGAAAATTGAACTAAGCTGGGCCCCTCTGAGTGTGTGTGTCTGTGCGACTGCATAGGTCACGTTCCGGCACAGGTTACAAGCCCAGGAAGCCGGTCCTGTACAGCCCCAGAGTGCACCTGTGTGTGTGTGTGTGTGTGTGTGTGNTAGTGACGGGGTGGGAGTAGTGGGGCAGGCGTCGGGTACCTCATTCAGCCACAAGTTAGACCCCCAAACACCATCACTGAGCAAATTGTGCCCCTTCCTGGGGCCTGAAGATAGACCAGAGAAGGGACCTGAAGCCAAGGGAAGGAGCTGGGCTTGCCAGGGGTCACATAGCCAAGAAAGGGTTTCCAACCACGGGAGTGAGACTTGAGTGAGGCCCTTTGTTTCTCCCAAGGAATATCTTTTTTATTTATTTTTATTAAAAAAATTTTTTTTAACATTTATTCATTTTTGAGAGATGGAGAGAGACAGAGCATGAGTGGGGGATGGGCAGAGAGCGAGGGAGACCAGAATCTGAAGCAGGCTCCAGGCTCCAAGCTNTCTTATCAAGCCCTGTTCCTTGTCTCCCTGGTGACACTGCCTCACCCAGCTTCGTTGGGTGGTCTGGTTGCCTCACAGGGCAAAGCTCTGAGAACATTTTCCTAATGTGCAGCCAGAAACTTCCACTTCCTGTGCCCAGNTGTTTCTCCCAAGGAATATCTTTTTTATTTATTTTTATTAAAAAAATTTTTTTTAACATTTATTCATTTTTGAGAGATGGAGAGAGACAGAGCATGAGTGGGGGATGGGCAGAGAGCGAGGGAGACCAGAATCTGAAGCAGGCTCCAGGCTCCAAGCTGTCAGCACAGAGCCCGATGCAGGATTCAAACCAATGGACCATGAGATCATGACCTGAGCCAAAGTCGGAAGCTTAACCAATGGAGCCACCCAGGCGCCCCTTTCATTTATTTTTAAACATTTTTAAAGGTGTTTTTTTTCTTTTTTTTAATTTTGATGGGGAGAGGAGGGGTAGAGAGAGTGAGAGAGAAAGAGAGAGAGAGAGAGAGAGAGAGAGAATCCCAAGCAGGCTCCATGCTGTCAATGCAGACCCTAATTCGGGGCTTGATCCCATGACCCTGGGATCATGACCTGAGCCCAAATCAAGAGTTGGATAGTTAACTGACTGAGCCACCCCGGCACCCCTCTCCCAAAGAATTGCTATCTTTGTAACATGTAATGCTATGAGAAAGTTTATGATTCTTAATAGTACAATACTCTAATGTGCACATGCACAGATACACAGGTGTGTCCTCACACATGATGCACACATACCCAGCACCCCACAAGACAAGCACATCTAAGAGCTCATGAGCCCAATACATGCCCCCCACCCTTATAGATACTTACAAGTTCATATAGCCGAGCAAATGCAGCCACAGCCAAACCCTAGGCACCCCCACAATCAGATGCCCTCTTACTTCCCCTGGGTCCAGGCATGGCCTGAACGTGCTCTCTGGCTTGCACAAGGAGAGCTGAGTCCCCAGGAAAGTCCACAGCTCAGAACCGCCGCTTCACAGGACAGCCCCTGTGTTCAGAGTTCCTGCATGCTGACTTCCTCCCGGAGACAGCCCAGGCGCCCCCCACCCCCACCCCAATGCCAAGCGAGGCCCAGTGCCTCTTTCCAGGGGCTTTCACCATTCCCAAGGCATGTGGCATCAGCTTGGAGGGTCTCAGCTTTGAAACTTGCCTTGCACCTCCCTCCCTCAGCTCGCCACATTCCTCTTCCTTCCCCTTTCCTGGGCACCAGCCTCGCCCCTTGCCTTCTGTGAGAAGGCCGCGTCTGAATGGAGCTCCCCTCTAAGGAACCCACACACACACTCTCCCGTGCCCCCCCTTACAGAGCCCTGCAGCTGGGCTGTGTGTTGTTTTGGGCAGGAAGTGGGGGCGGGCACGGGGTGCAGGCCCCCTTCTCGCCAGGGGAGAACAATGAGGCCGCTAGTCAGGGTGGGGGGGCGGAGGGCGTGGGGTGGGTGCATGGAGCCACATCAGAGCCTCTGAGGTGCGGCCCCTGGAGGGACAGCTGAGTGATGAGGCCTGAGTCACATGCCCCGCGTGCTCCTTGAACTCCCGCTCCCTCCTGTGGGGACACGTCCAGAAATGCACAGGGTAAATATTTAGAGGTAATCGTTTTTGTGGCACCTTGTGCTTCCCCGCCTGGCTGAGAAGGAGCCAGGCCCGGGACATGAGGAAGAGGCATCCAGTCCGATGCAGGTTCCGTGAGCTTCGCCATTCTTTCCCCCACCATGGTCGAGCGCACCCCTGCGTCTTCACCTCTCTGACGGAACCCTAGGCTGGCGGAGCCTGGAAACACCCTGAGAACCAAACTCTGACATGAAATCCATCAAAGAGTCCTCTTGGTTTTGCTCCTTAAACTGTGGCCATCAGCACCCTGGCAACACTTTCTGCCTAGCCCTCTAGCGGGATGGGGCCAGCCGGGGTTGGCCCTCCTGTCCCCACATGGAGCGGAGAGCGAGCTGTGGACAAGAAGCCGCCCGGATTTCAGCACGTCAGTTCCTTGGCTCTACCCTGCACGAATGTCTTCCTTATTCAGAGGACATGGCGTCCGGAGTCCAGGCTTTATCAAAGATAAAGCATTTGAGACTAAACAGTCTTTTTATAGATTGGAACCGGGCTCCCAAGCACACATTGCTTCACGGTCTCCAGCCTGCTTTTCTGAGCACGCACAGAAAGCACACTCCTTTCTGGGGGGAAAATGGAGACTCACAGGTTTGATGGGAAAAGGGCATTCCTAAGGAAGGGAGAAAGCAGGAGAAAGCCTAGGGGCGGTACCCAGCAACGTGGTGGTCTGCTTTGGGCCCACATCTATACCCCTCGGGGAGGTGCTGGCAGAGCTGAGAAGCAGCTGGTAAGAGTTTGAAATAGGATGGAACCCAAATGTGAGACACACACATGTAGTCCGACATTTCTACTCAGCCAGGCACAAACTGAGAAGGAAATGCTAACAGAGCAAGACCAACAAAGAANCAACACTTGTTGACTTAGGACACTTGCCCACAGGTCACTGAGGGACAGACAGAGGGAAAAAGGCATGTTAATTGTATATGTACTATTTGTTGGGCAGTCTGTAAGCATTGGCTCATTTAATCCTTACAAGGATCCTAGGACTTTAGTGTTATTCATCCCATTTTTATGGATGAGGAAACAGAAGGTCATAGTGGTTAAAGGCCCAAGATCTGATAGATAAGTAGAAGAAAGAGTTGACCTCCGGGTCTTAAAAAGAATTTTTAAAATGTTTGTTTATATATTTATTTCCCTTAAATAGTTTATTGTCAAGTTGGTTTCCATATGACACCCAGTGCTCATCCCAACAAGTACCTTCTCCTCTCCCCGACCCCCATCAGGCCCATCAGTTCTCAGCATTCAAGGGTCTCTCATGATTTGCCTCCCTCCCTCTCCCCTTCTTCACCCCCATGGTCCTCCTTTAAGTTCCTCCTACTCCACCTATACGTGAAACTTGTTTATTTATTTTTGAGAGAGAGTGAGCATGTACACAAGTAGGGAAGGGGCAGAGATAGAAAGAATCCCAAGTAGTAGGCTCCGTGCTGTCAGCAGAGAGCTTGATGCAGTGCTAGAACTCACTTACCATAACATGATGAGCTGAGCCAAAGTCAGATGCTTAACCCACTGGGCCACCCAGGGATCCCCACCTCAGGGCCTTTATGACTTCAAAGCTCAATGCTTTTCCCTCTTTGTTTTCTTGAGTGTGAAATGGAGATAACAATGGAATCTACCTTGGGGCTGTTGCGAGAATTACATGGAATTATTTGGTTAAAGGTTAAGCCAGTGTCTGGCACAGTAGGCCTTGTTTGGACGGTGACCCTGAAACCACCCACTGGATCTCTCAGATAATATAGGGAGGATGGACTGATCCAAGGTGGGCTCCATGGAGGGATCAGGATCTGCGTCCCACAGCTTGGGAATCTAGGCATCTTCTGGGATGTGCTCCAGGTGGGGTCCTCTGACCAGAGGAAGGGAGGGGTCTGTGGGAGCTAAGCCAAAGGAAAAGTGGCTGGCAGAGGACTCAGAGGGCAACAAAATCCCACTGGTTCTGGGATCAAATAAAAGGATGATCCCTTATGGCCATTGCAGGGCTGAGCACACCAGTGCATGGATATTGCATGGATCGTAATGTCAGGAGTCCCTGGGCTTTGATTTCCCCATTGGGTAAAAGAAAGTATGAGGTGTTACTTGTATTCAGTGGCTCCTCCCTTCTGCTCTGAAACTCTGTGAGTTGTTCTGCAGATTCTCCCATTGCAGGAAGGCTTGCCTTCTTCACAGTCCTAGCGACGGCCATTCCTGGGGGAGTCTGGCGGAGGAAGGAGAAAGGCAGAGGGCAAAATTGGAAACCATGGAGGGAATGCACATATGGAACTGGAAGTCCCGACTCCCAGTCCGGTGCTCACTCTTAAAGAATGCACCTGCTGTGGCCAGGCTGGCTTTGGAATTAGATGGCACGGGGTGTGTGTGTGTGTGTGTGTGTGTGTGCATGCGTGCTGTGGGAATGGTGGGGGCTCTCTGTGGGTGTCTGGAGCTGGACAGTGCGGGTTGGGGCCGCTGGGTAGCTCACGGCTCCCTTTGCATTTTCTCTCCACGCAGAGACCTGAGCATGAACAACCTCACAGAGCTGCAGCCTGGCCTCTTCCACCACCTGCGCTTTCTGGAGGAGCTGTAAGTAGATGCTTCCTGGGTCTGGGAGATGGAACTTTGGGGCCACTGGTAGCTGGAGAAGCCAGGGCTCCCCAGGAGGAGGGCTGGAACTCAAAGGAAAGGGGCTTGGGGCGCTGTTCTTGCTAGCAGGGTATTCAGCTGGTGCCTGGGCCAGCTGTGGACCCCGGGTGTTGTTGTGGGGCCACACGGTATGGGGACTCTGAAACCTAGCTCATGTCCTTTCTGAAGTCAGCTGTAATTTGCACCTTTCCCCTCTTTCTGTCAATGGTCGCATCTCTTCCTAGGGGCCATCTTTGACCTGCTCCCTTGCCCCATGTCCGGCTACTGGCCACCCCCAAGAGCCACCGCCCTGGTGATTCTTTCTCTGCAGCATCTCTCACCTCGACCCCTTCTTCACTGTTCCCACTGCTACTGCCCTAAGTGTCCACTCAGCTGGAGGCTGCACCAGCCTCCCAACTGAGATCTCCTGCCTTCTTACAAAGATACTCTGCACATGTTCAGGGTGCATCTCGCCAGCTCAAGAACCATCTCTGGCTCCCATTGCCCAAAGGATTCCCTTCTTCTTCTCCTTCTTCTTCTTCTTCTTCTTCTTCTTCTTCTCCTTCTTCTCCTTCCTCTTCTCCTCCTTCTTCTCCTTCTCCTCCTTCTCATTGTCCTCCTTCTCCTTCTCCTTCTCCTTCTCCTTCTTCTTCTTCTTCTTCTTCTATTTTTTAGAGAGGCAGTATGAGAGGGGGAGAGGGCCAGAGGGAGGGAGAGAGATAGAGAATCTTAACCAGGTTCCAAGCTAAGCATAGAGCCTGACATGGGGCTTCATCCCACAACCCTGGAATCATGATCTGAACAGAAATGAAGAGTCAGATGTTCAATTGACTGAGCTGCCCAGGCACCCCTGAAGGATCCATTTCTAAGACACTCCCCCAACCTGGCCTAAACCTACCTGGCCAACTTTGCTCCCTTGAGACCAGTCATGTTCACCATCCTGGTTTCCCCTCCTGCATTCGAACAGGAGAATTCCACTCCCACCTGGCATGCCCACCATCTTTCCCTCCACTCAGGCACAACCACTCCTCTATCACTGCCAAACCCAAGGCCCACTTCCTCCACAAAGCTCGCCCTGGTTAATGCCTTCCTGCAGCTGTGGCTCTCTGTCTGCATAAATCTTCTCTTTGGTTCACATGCCCAGCCTGTCTGCTCTGGGAAGCCAGGTCACTGTGCTCCCAATCCTCGCATTCAGCCCCACCCTGTTCCTAACCTCCACCCCCCTGCCCCCAGCCTGTGTTTTCGTGGTTTTGCACCACTTTTGATCCTTGGGGCTCTACGAAGGTTTGCTTCAACCATGCAAAGCATGGGCTCCTGGCTCTGAAAACACTCACAATCCCACCTCCACCCTGGGCTCCCTGCTCCCCTATCAGATTTCCCATTTCCACCCCAGACAGTACTCTGCCCCTGCTGGAGTTGTGATCCCACCAAGCCCCAGGGCCACAGCTGGGGTTTCTAGACCACATACTTACTGGGCTCCCCCTATGTGTGAAAGACAAGCTCAAGGTGCTCTGGGGGAAACCAAGATAGACCTGCCCACTACCCTCAGGGAGTTTTCCCGTGAGGCAGCAGATCTGTGCCCAGGAGCTAGCAGGTGAACGTGGCAGCTGATGTGGGCACCTGGGGCGTTCTGTGTAAGGAAGTGTTCAAGGTGGGGGGGTGGTGGCCGTGGACAGGGAGCCTTTTTGGGGAGGAGTAGTAGGCCAGTTTTCTTTCTTTCTTTCTTTCTTTCTTTCTTTCTTTCTTTCTTTCTTTCTTTCTTTCTTTCTTTCTTTCCTTCTTTTAAAGTTTATTTTGGGGGGGGGCATAGAAAGAGAGGGAGAGAAAGAGAACCCGAAGCAGGCTCTGCTCCCAAACTATGAGATCACGACCTGAGCAGAAATCAAGGGTCTAACTGAGCCCCCCAGGGACCCCAAGCCAGTTTTCAAAGGAAGTGACAGAATGAGAGGCAGCCAGGGGCCTTCTAAGGTGGAGGTGTCACATGTTAGGTAAGAGGGGAAAGCAGGTGTGAGACTGGGGTGGGGTGGGGCAGGTGATCTATGGCACAGCCTAAGAACTGAAGGTTGTTCTTCCATCTTCAGGTCCTTGAGAAGGGGTTGGGCCCATTTTAAAGGTTCCATCTCTAGGACCCTTCCCTAGCAAATGCCCGCCTCTAGAATCCAAGCTTGGGGACCCCAAATACCATGATGCCTTTCCACACATTTTTGTTTTGTTTTTTAAATTTTTAAAAAATATTTATTTATTTATTTATTTATTTAGAGGGGCGAGGAGGGGCAGAGAGAAAGGGAGACAAAGAATCTGAAGCGGGCTCCAGGCTCCAAGATGTCAGCACAGAGCCTGACACAGGGCTTGAACTCACGGACTGTGAGATCATGACCTGAGCCGAAGTCGGACACTTAACCGACTGAGCCGCCCAGGTGCCCCTTGTTCTGTTTTTTAAACACCAAATGGCAAAGAACAAGATTCTTAATAAAGATATATTTAAAAAAATAAAAGAAAACAGCTTCTGAGGTATGTCAGTACAGCTTGTATATCTGCAGCCTCTTGGTAGGAACCAAGGTGCATAATCATGCCGCTGGGGACTTGGGAACTCCCAAGTACCTTCTCCATCATCCACGGTTCAACTCTGTTCAGTCCGGTGTGGGCATTAAGTATATTCTGTCACATGTGCTCCTTTTAGAACTGGCGATCACCCCTTGACAAACGTGGAGATGCCTAATTAGATCCAAATGTTAGGCTAATTCCCAAACCCCATTTCCTAACCCTCCTGGATTAGCGGGGGCTAGCTGTGTCATTGAGGGCACCGAGAGACAAGGTCCCATCCTGTCTGTACCTGGCCCTCCCTTGGTTACTGGATGCAGGGCAATCTGGCAGGTGAAGGCAGCGGTGGGTAACCCAGGTTAGCAGGGGAGGGGATAGGCCACTTTGGAGCAGGAAGGACAGGAGCCTGGAAGTGAATGAGGTGCTCGGCCATTGCCTATCTCCATCACCCTTAGGGGAAGGAACTTGACCTCTCCAAAATTCCTCCTTTGAAATTTGGGGATAATGCTAGGCACCACGTAGGGTTCTTGTGAGAAGTGAGAATGGGTGTGAAGTACTGAACACATTGTAGATCTCAATAAATGGCAGTTATCACCCCTGCCTTCCCTTCCCAAATCCAGAGGTGCTAAGGCAGGTCACCCCATGTGGGTTCCCTGCCAATGTCACTGATGCTTTCCCCTGATTTGCAGGCGTCTCTCAGGGAATCATCTCTCACACATCCCAGGACAGGCGTTCTCTGGCCTCTACAGCCTGAAAATCCTGTAAGTATTCCCCATGTTACATAGAGATGCGACCTTGAGAACTGGGGGCAAATGGAAGATTTGTAACCCAAGTCTCGGTTCATCACAAGCTTGCTAATTTCCTCATCTTTACTTTTCACTTTAATTGTGATTTCCATAGCTAGGCTTTCTTTTTTATAACAAACCTTCTGACTTGTAAACAAACATTTAATTGCACCTGAGAGTTATGGCAACCCTACAGGGAAGTGAAGCATGTGTGTGTGTGTGTGTGTCTATGTGCATGTACGTGGGTATATGTGTGTGCACACATGTGTGTATGTGCATGTGTGCATGTCATGTGTGTATGTGTGTACATGCACGTGTGTATGTGCATGCATGTATATACGTGTGTGTGTGTGTGTGTGTGTATGTGTGATGTGAATAATAGCCAGCAGCGTAGATCTTTGTTCTCCCTGGGACGTCCCAGGCCAGGGGAAGAGGAATCCAGACTGATTTCCTTGGCTGTTCTTCCTCCTGAGAACCAACCTTTCTCCGCAGCCACAGCTCTGAGTCCCTATTCCCTCTATAAATATCTCGCTGCCTTTGGTTTTCAGGCTCCTCCATCCCAGGTCCTTTCATCGTTCCTTTAAAGCAAAAGGAAACTGAGAGCTGGAGAGGACCTTATGTTATTTCCTTAACTTCCCCCTTGCTACTGAAATGATGGTTCCCTTTAGAGAAGGGAAAGCTGAGGCACCATCTCCTTCCATTGAATCCATGGCTCACTTTGTCCCAACCAAGGCCGTCTCCCACAAGGCTCCCCTTGTGTTCTTATGATGACTGAGGAGGAAAGGACACAGGGGGAAGTGGGTGCATAGAGTCTGAAGGTGGGTGGGATTGGTTGCTGGGGAGGGCACATCACCACAGGAACTGCTGAGGATCTGGAAGGCTGATCCTGGAGCAACAGAACGAGCATTTGGGGCTTCCTTGTACTGGCGAACCATTCCCCAGCTCTGCTACTCCCTCAGTCCTCACTTGACCTGCAGATCTTCTTTGTATGGCTGAACAGGTTGTTTACTGCACAAGAACATCTGGCTGAATGGGTGAGAAACTCAAATCCAGTCCTGTGCCTGGCTTGGGGCGATATCCACCTAGAAAATAATTATCTTTTCTAATTTGCTCAGAGTTGTTTATGGGCTAGCAATGGCCCCGGCCCCCTGGCCTATGAACATCAAGCTTTTCGGTGATCACCAAACAGCCCATGGTCCATGGCTAAGCACTTTCTTCTCTTTCATGCTGTTGGTCTCTGACACCTCTGGCCTTTAGCCTCTCTGGATCTGCCTCTGAGTCTCTGACTCCAGTCTTTTCCTTCCCTCACTCTCTGCAATGCTCTTGGGTCCTCCAGCGTTTCTCCCCAGCCTCAGTCTCCTCCTTCCCTCCCTCCCTCAGCCTCTCTGTGCCTCGCCCCTCCTTTCTCCTTCTTCCTGCTTCTCCTCTCAGTCTGTCTTGATCCCCATCAACATTGCTGCCCTGGGGTGTGGGGAGGCAGCCTGAACCAGACGCACGGCGCAGGCAGCCTGCTTGGTGGCGTGTCTGTGCCCAGTGGCAGGCTCAGACCTGCAGCCGGGATTAGAGAGCGGGCTCTGTTTGCTGGGCCTTCAGAAGATGTGAGACTCCTGTCCCGTTCCTAAGACTCCGGCTTAGAGATGAGCCTCCTCTTTCTTCTTTGCCTGCATTAGGCAATAAATCAAAGCCTTGGAGAAACCGCAAGACTCCCGCCCCCTTTCTGCAAACTGGCGCCCTTGGCTCAGTGAGCTGGGCGGCCAGGAGAGGCTGCTGGTTGGAGCCAAGGACAGCCAGACCTCCCATACCCCACTCTGCCATTGACCCCCACGGTGCCCCCTCCTTGAAGACCCACCTGGTCCCCCAAAGCCTTTGCATCCATGCTTTGCCTGCAGAGTTCTCTACTTCAGAGATGAGTTGGGTGGTCTTGGGAGTTTATTCTCTTACTCAAGGGCTTCAGAGCAGGGGGCTCTTCCTGCATCCGGGAGGAAGTGCTTTCTGATACCTCATGTCATTTCTCTTGCTGCAGCATCTTTCCACTGCTCAGCTTCCAGACCTGTAAGAAAAACAGAGCCGTAAAGCCTACCATCGGCATAATAATCTCTTTCTGCACCAGGGGACAGTTGCTTTAGCTGCTGCCCTGTCTTCCCTGGGTCTGAGGCTCTTACCCAAACTGCAGCTTCCTCTCTCTGAGGCCTGACTCTCCCTGCAGGATGCTCTGGGTCCTTCCTCTCAGAAGCAAAGGACAAAGAAAAGGGGGGGGGTGTTCCCTCTCTGGTCTTCTCCTAAATGACTATGGCAGACGTCTCCCTCTGTCCTTCCCACCGCGGCCCCACGCCTTACCAGGAGGTATTACTCTTGGATCCTCTCCTTCCTCTGCTGGTTTTCCAAGTCTTCGACCCCACAGGCTCTGGTCACCAGGCTCCCGCTGAGGGGCCAGCGCTGCAGAGGGTTTCCAGCCTCAGGCCTCTTCTCAGGGCTGTCCGTGCGAATGTGTGTCCTGTAGAGTCGGGAAAGACAGAGCCGGCTCCTGCCCCTCTCCGCCATCTGAGCGGTCCTCCGGGGAGCACGGAGAGCACGGCAGCTGCTGCAGGTGTGCAGGAAAGTGCCTGCCCCTCTGAGCGCACCTGCCCTGTGCATCCTGTCAGGGTGAGGACTCAGCGGAGGCCAGAGCGCCTGTGTCCTGACCTCCAGCCTCATAGGAGGCCCGTAGGAGGCCGGCGGGCCCTAAATGGCTCCTGCCTCACACAGAGGAGGCAGAATATACGTAACGAGAGAGAGAGAGAGAGAGAGAGAGAGAGAGAAGGGAGAGAGAAGGGAGAGAGAGAGAAGGGAGAGAGAGAGAGAGAGAAGGGAGAGAGAGGAAGAGGGAGAGAAAGAGGGAGGGAGAGAGAGAGGAAAAGTGAGGGAAAGAGGGAGAGAAGAAGAGAGAGAGGGAGGGAGAAAGAAAGAGAAAGGGAGGAGGATAGAGAGAGGAAAGAGAGAAGGGGAGAGGAAGGAAGAGAGGGAGTGGAGAGAGAGAAGGGAGAGAGAGAGGAAAAGGGAGAGAGATAAAGAGAGGGGGGATGGAGGAAGGGAGGGAGAGAGAGAAATAAAGAGGGAGAGACAAGAAAGAGAGGAAGGGGAAGAGAGGAAGAGAGAGAAAAGAAAGAGAAAGAGGGAGGGAGAGAGAGAAGAGAGAAAGAGGGAGGGAGAGAGCAGAGTGAGAGAGGGAGAGAGAGAGAAAGAAAGAGAGGGAGGAAGAGAGGGAGAGAGGGAGGGGGAGAGGAAGGTGGAAAGAGAGAGAACATGCGTGTATGTGCCCCCGCTGCCTCTTCCTTCAGGAGTTTCTCCCCCCCCCAACCCCCCCCAGAGAGCTGAGTGAGCCTTGGGCCTTGGTGTCTCTGTTGCTGACAGCTTCACCCTCTCTGTTAGGCTGGTCTGGGCCATCTAGAAAGATTCCTGTTGGGCGTCGGTTGGTTCTCACCAGACCCAGTCCTGGGAAACAGAGGAGTCGACAGCCCAAGGACTCGCCTCCCCTCTATGCCCCCAAGAGGCTGGGCAAGAGACTTGCCCCAGACTCTCTACTCCTGGTCTGAGCCCCAAATCTCTGGGAGGCTGTGGTTTGGGGTTCCTAGATCCTGCCATGTTGTTAAAGATTGAGGCTGGAAAAGGGCGTCGGGCTGCCTCCGGGGAGCTGGGGCTCCATCCCACCCTAAGCCCTGGCCTGAGGCCGCAGAGGGGTGGGGAGGAGTGAGCGCCCGTCAGGCCCCACCCCTGGGCTGGCCTCTGGTGTTGTCGTCCTCACGCTGTAGTGAGTGGTCTTAGGTTGACATTGACTGTACTTATTCTCCTGGCTGGACAGCAGCCATGCCTGGCCCAGAGTCGGGGCTCCGTTGGTGTTGATGAAATAAATGAACTGACCCAGGGAGGAGAGACCTGTGAGCTGTTTTGGGGGTACCCTTCCCCTTGGCTCATGGGAGAAGGCTGCTGGAGGCTCCAGGGTCTGAGCCCTTCTTTTCCAGGAGGTGGGGCCTGCTGCCCTCATCTTGTCAAAAGATTGGATGTCAGGAAGTGGGTCTCATGAGCAGCAAATTCCAGAACGGGTGTCATGGAGGACACTCAGACTTCCCCTCCCCGGGCATCAGTTTTCTTACCTGTAACATGGGGATGTTGGACTACATTTTCCAACATTTTTAGCTGCAGAAACTTAAAACACAAACACCTTGTGCGGAAGTCATGAAAAATAAAACTGATGAGGGAAGATATAAGGTGGAGGAGGGGGGTGGGTGGACCCCAGGCTCTATCTTGCCTGCCCACCCCAGGGACCCCAAGGCCCTTCCACAGAACCCAAGGAAGGACCTTTGTCAACCCACTGGTGGATTGCCTTTCTGGAACCTTCTAGCTATTCATACTCATGGTTCCTGCCCCCAAATGCCTCTTAGGCCAGAGAGATGTTTCCCAGCGGTGCTTCCCAGGTGACCAAGGGCTAAGGGCTAGACTTCCCCTAGACTAATGGCTCCTCGTTAGAGGCACGCTTGGAAAACTTATGCCTGATATCCCCTCACCCAGATATTCGGCCCTGGAGATTAATTGGGCTGCAGTGTGGACTGGACACTGGGATTTAAAAACACCTTCCCAGGTGGTTCTACTGTGCAGCCAAGGTGGAGACCCAGTGCGTTAGACAGTCTCTGGCTTGCCAGGCAGAACCAGGGCCAGTGAGAGAAGCAGGGAAATGTGGTCACAAAAGCAGTGGCCTAGGAGGCAGGACGTGGGCCCCATACCTGATTTTGCCATTAGTTTGCTTTGTAACTGAGGGCCGGGCGTTTTTTTTTTTTTTTTTCTTTTTGCCAGTGTAAATTTGGTTTTTATGAACAATCAGCTTTCTGTAAACATCACATCTAAATAGGTAAATAGCTGCACAACTGCCTGAGCCCCCATCTCGTCATTTGGAAAGCAAAAGGGCACTACCCTCCTAATGGTACTTCTGGATTTGACAATCCACTTGCCCATTTCAGGAGACGGGTGACGGCCAGGGAATGAGGCCAGGAACAGCAAGGGGGGAGCGGCAGAACCGCCAGCTGCCATGCTGACCCTCAGCTTAGTGCGTTTTGATTCCGTGAAAGTGAGAACTTTTTTGACAAACAGATCAGACTGCCAGGCAGGGGGAGGCACCCCAGGCACTCGGCAGAGTGATTAAGTGCCCTGGGAAGATGCTACAGCATCTGTGTTGGGAGGGAGGTACAGTTCGGACGCCTTCAAGATCTTTCTGGCTCTGGGATTTGACAGAGGAAAGGATAGGGGGATCTGAGCGGCTGACAGGGGTAGAGAGGCATTGTGGTGTTCAGGGAAGGCGGTTCTGCCCACAGCAGAGTGACTAGATACAGCTTGNGGGGTTGGGGGGGGGGGAGCACAGCATCCCTTCTTGTTTGCCCAACCATCATTTCTCTTGTATCCTCGCCCCAGGCATCCTAAGGCCTCTGGGCGAGAATCAAGGCAAGTCCAGTGAAGTTTTCACTCTTTATTTTATTTATTTATTTATTTAATTTATTTGTAAGTTTCCACTCTCTAGATGCAAGAGGTCAACATGTCCTGAAGAAGTACTAAGCGGGGCAGGGAGCAGGAAAGATCCTGGGGCACCAAATATTATAACTGAAGGAGGTTTTATGCATCGTCTGGTAGCCTCTTCCTTTGAAAGATGAGGAAATTGAGGCCCAGAGAGGGCAAGTGACCTACTCAAGTCATCTGGTACGTGATAAAACTACGTGATCATAGTCATCACAGCTGCCACATTGCTGAGCTCTTCCTTTGTGTGAGATACTGCTGTAAGTGCTTCACAGGGGTTATTTGGTTTAATCCGTTTAATCAGTACTGACGGTCATTAGTATTATCCCCAATTTACAGATGAGGAAGCTAAGGCCCGCAGAGTTTAAGTCGTAGCTTGCTGCTATCACACAGCTGGACAGAGGCAAGAGTTGAGGACACAAATCCAGGGCTGTCGAGCTTCAGAGCTGGCAGTGTGACTGTTATACTGTAAGGAAGCCAGGGAGGCACAGGTTTAAATTCTACCTTTGAGACAAAACTGTAATTGTAAAGGTCCCATCCTGCGCTGTGTGGAGCCTGGTTGGAGGGGCCAGTGGAAGAGGAGAGACCCTCAGGAGCACAGGGCACGAGCAGGAAGGGGCCCTTCATGCCACGCTCACCCAGCCTCGGGGCAGGGGCAGGGAGGCCCCCAATCCCAAGCTCCCAGTTCTCTGTCCTCAGGGCCTGTGTCTTCTCTAGTTCTCCCTTCCTCGGCTTTGCCTGCATCAGGGGTACCTCTCGGGCTCCAGGCCATCCCCCAGGCGAGGCCAACGTTCTCTTGTTCTTGCGGTGCTATGGTTTGGTTCATGTTTGGGAGGTCAGGAGAGGTAACAGGTGTATCTCTGACCAGAACAGTCACGGAGGAGGCATTAGTAACTACTTAGGCACAGTATCTTACCGCTCCCCATTTTCTGGCCTTCGCTGTCCCCTGCCATCGTGGGAGAGGCCATGCGTGTAATGGTTAGGGACCAAACCCTCTAGGATAAGTTCGAGTCAATACATAAAAAGCTCTATGAGCAGGCACCTTAGCTGTTACTATTCTTCAGCTTAAATATTAGGAAATGAGCTCCTTTTCCTGCAGCATGGTGATCTTACCTGAGCGACCCTGAGCGAGACGCGTATCTCTTCTGAGCTGTCCCCTCTGAAAGATGGGCTGACAAGCCACCTTAACAGGAGGATGGAGGACATACCTGGCATGCAGTGGGACTCACTGAATGCTCATTCGCTCCAGGCTCCTGAGGCACCCGGTCTATAAGTCTGCACCCCAAGTCTCTGGGGCTGTACCTGGCATGGGCGCTGCAGAGCAAGGTGCTGTGCAGACAGCCTGGGCTGAGGGAGGGCCCACTCGCTCTGCCTGGGCCACTCTGCAGCTTCCTTCCTGATCCCCCCCTATTTCCTAGACTCCAGAGCACCTGCACCCTGAGTGCCCTCCTTCTCATTTCGGGGGCCCAGCTCTCCAGGCCTCCAGGTAAAGAATGGGCAGATGCCCACTGCCACACAGGGGCTTTTTGTCCTCCCTTGGGCGTAGGCAAGCCGGATCCTTGCTCAGTGCCCGGGTCTCAGGTCCCTTGTGCCTTGCTCAAATGTGTGAAGGCCAGCTGTGATGCCTGGGGATGCTGGGGTCAACCGTGCCCCCCAGAGGGCCAGCCCAGGCCTCCATTTCTCCCCTCTGCATGCTCTCTGCCCCTCTGCCCTGCACATAAGGTTTCCCAGGTGCCCAGAAGAGCTCCAGGACTCTTACCTATGAGGTCGTCCCAGGGTCCTGTGGCCAGGGCAGTTCCGGAAGAGCAGCCTGCTGCTGACATGCTGATCTGGAGTGCCTCACATCGTTTCTATAGACATGGATTCCACAAAAACATATTTGCCTGGGCCCCTGCCACCCTAGTGGGGGAGGGGGTGTCTTGCCCTCATCTGTATCCTCCCTTCCCCAAAGACACCTTCAGCCTTTCAGGTGCATAGACAGGGAAAGAAAGCCTGGGGAGAAGGCCGACATTTCCCAGTGTCCTTCCTGACCCAACTGTGACAGAATTGCAAGTGCGTTGACGTCCAGCTCTCCTCGCTTGGCCAAACGTCTCCTCTGCTTCTTCTCCACGGTCCCCTTCAGCCCTGCCTCATCCCAGAAGCCCTTCTGAGACACCCTCCCGGCCGCCTTCACAGAGGGCGATGCTTCTGCAGCCTCTGACACCCCACTAACGGGGCAGGGCCCAGGAGCAGGACCCTCTGGGGCGCGGAAGCTGGGGCGGGAGGGAGGGGTGCGGCGCGGGTCAGGGAGGACGCCCCCCACCTCCCCCCGCTGCGCACACGCTGTGTGGGTCCTCCAAGCCCTGTCCTCCCTTACAGGATGCTGCAAAACAACCAGCTGGGAGGAATCCCCGCAGAGGCGCTGTGGGAGCTGCCGAGCCTGCAGTCTCTGTGAGTCACGGGCGGGCTGGGCTGGGGAGCCAGCTTCCTGGGGCCTGACTCACAGCCCCGGGCCCCCTGCCTCGTCTTCCCCTCCTTTCTAAGGGGTGGGGTGGGGGTGGGCCCTTCTTACTCCATGTTTCAGACAAAATGCCGCTCCTGGCTTTGGTTTTTTCGGGGTTTTTTGTTGTCGTCAGTGTGTGTATGTGTACACTTGCGTGTGTATGCGGGAAGGAGGGCTCTAAGTCCCCACCAGAGGACTGTGGGAATGGGACCTCCCTAGGCGGGGCCACCGGGGCAGCGGTCCTGGGGTGTCTGGCTTTCTGCCACGGAGCCTGGGGCAGAGGTTGGAGATTGCCGCCCCAAAGAGGTGTCAGGAAGGAGCTATCTCCCCCCACCTAGCCTGCTCTAGCCCCCAGGGCTTGGGGGCGGGGCTAGGCTCAGACACCCATTTCCCCTGCTTGGGGGTGGGACTGCACTGAGGGGCTCACTGGCCACCCAGGACAGAACCGTGTCTTCAAGGAGCCCTGCAGTTCCTCTCTCACCCAGTGGGGGCATCATGGAGGCAAGACTGAGTCCAAGGGCGGAAGCAGAAACAGGTGCTGTCTAGTGATGTCAGCCCGCCAGCTGTGATCCTCTGGGCCAGGTGCTGCGTTTTATTCACACAGTGCACATCGCCGCGCCTGGGTCATAGCAGGTGCCTAGTGCATGCCTGCTGAACCAACTGCATTTTCTAGTACATCTACATCTGACGGGAGAGTAAATAAATGTTTTGGGGGGAAATCATAGTTGAGAGACAGGAGTGGGCATAACATTTAGCCATTGGGGAAACCGAGGCACAGTGAACATGCACTGTGTCAGGACAGAGGCCTCTGGCATCATCGGCATGTGGGTTCTGTCATGGTCCCTGCCCAGTCCATGGGTGTTGAAGTCAGACAACTCTAAACTGTCCTGATTGTCCTCAGGTGGAAGGAGAAAGGAAGTAGGAAAGGTGGCTTTCCTTCCCATAACCCATATTCAGGCCCCCTTACACCGTAG
Source organism: Crocuta crocuta (assembly GCF_008692635.1). Taxonomy (NCBI): domain Eukaryota; kingdom Metazoa; phylum Chordata; class Mammalia; order Carnivora; family Hyaenidae; genus Crocuta; species Crocuta crocuta. The sequence goes on along the minus strand of NW_027531425.1, from coordinate 3,803,668 downwards.
ACAGAGGGGCCCAGTGGTGGGGTCCCTGGCAAACTATCTGTGCCACACCAACCCACGGTCAGGGCTTTCCTCCCCTGCCCCTGCCCTGAACATTCCCTACCCTCAGCTTCGGCGTCTGCACCCCAGTGCCACTCCCCCCACCCCCTGGGCTCCCTGATTGGCCCTGCCCTGCCTCCCCCCTCTCACCTTCCCACCTTCCATCCCAATAAGTGCTGGGCCTCTGGCCCCAGGCACCTTTTCTCCTTCCATCTAGTCACCACTGAACAGGGCCAGGCAGCCCAGCCTCAGAAGATCAAAGGCCAGCAAAACCTGTGCTTGATCTCCACCCCCGAGGACAGACTAAACATTTGCTTAGGGCACCAGCAAGACAGGGGCAGCCAAAACTAGAGGGCTGTGTGTGTGCAGAATTTGACATTTCATCCAAAGCACCAAAGAGGTATTTATAGGGAAAAAAATTAGACTTTTGCTAGACTTCACACTTATTTTAAGGTTGAGTTTTGTTGGTTTGTTTGTTTAATTGTGAATCACATCTTTTGCCTGCTTAGGGAGTCTAAAAGTCTCATTTTTAATGATGCCTTGGGGCTCTAAGACAGCTTCTTCCGTACTTTCTGAGAAATGGGCAGCCCCTGTGGCTGGGTGGGGAGGGCTAGATAATTCGCTTCCACCTGCAGCCCTATTACTTACTCCCCATTGTCTGCATGGGTCAGGACAGGGGACAGAGGCCCAGTCCCCTCCCGCCACTGTTTAAAGGCACACGAATAGATTTTCGCCTCTTGCAATCCATCCTGTGAGAGAGCACTGGCCTGTGAGGCAGAGAACTTGGCTTCAAGTCCTGGCTCTGATCCCCACTACTGTGTCACTTACCATCTCTGTGCCTCAGTTTTTCCACCTTCAAGTTGGGGATAATTATCTTCCCTGCCTATCTCTCAGAGTTGTCAGGATGATCAAATATATAGTGAATGTGAGAGGGATTTGTACAAAGACGACTCCACATGGCTTTAATGTGTGGCGATGCTGGTATGCGATTATTTATTTACCTAGCCAGTGATCCGTTCATTTTATACACATTTTCGAGGCTTTGCAACCTGACTTGCATCTTGAAGGATTAGCAAGCATCAACTGGGTGAAGAGTCAGAGAAGGAGATTCTAGGCAGAGGGAATAGCACATGCAAAGACACAAAGATAAGGAACCAAGAAAATTCTACAGACTTTACAAGGCAGTGAGTTTGGGTGAACTGTGTGTGTGTTGGGAGACGGTGGGGGGTGGGAGGGAAGGACAGTGGTGGAGAGAGATCTGGAATTAGCAAGAGGTAATGCCTAACCAGTAGCCATGAACCTTGTGAAGGATTTGGTCACTGGTGAGACACAGAAGAATTTCTAGCAGGAGAGCAATGTGATAGGGTTTGCATCATCATAAGATTACTTTGGCAGCGGTGATGGAGGACAGCCTGGAGGCGTGGAGCCAGTGAAGGGGCTGGTAAACCAAGGGCGCCTGAGGCTGAAGAAAGCAGGAGTAGTGGAGTAAAAGAAGTGGATGGATTCTAGAAATATCAAGATGCCATGTCATCAGAACTCTAGAGTCAGATGTCCTGGGCTGGCTCCTTCACTTAGGACCTTGGGCAGGTTAGTTAACCTCCGTGTTTTCATTTCTTTGTTAGTAAATTAGAGATGGTGTCTATGTACCTCAATAGGCTAGGAGGAAGTGAGTTAATATACATTAAAAAACCAGCACCTTTTGTTGCTACTACTACAGTTACTACTCCTGGCAGTATAGGCTAGATGTGAAGTGGGAGTTGAAGGAGACGAAGAGTCAATTTGATAGCCGTGTCTCCAGCTTTCACATCTGGGTGGACAGAGAGGCTGGTCACTGAGAGCCTGGCACACAGTAAGAACACAGTTAGAATGTAAGTGAGTAGTGAGCCCCAGAGGATGAGCGCTCTGGGAAAGGGCCCAGGGAAAGGGGAGACACTGAAGTCCTTGTGGACCTATTGAATTTGAGGTGCCTGTGGGTAGGGTGAGCAAGCATCTCAGACAAACTGGAAAGGGGCCACTCTATATGCATGACACACACACACACACACACACACACACACACACACACACACACACACACGTGTGTTGGGGAGAAGAGGGGGAGTGCATTACCCAACTCGAAGGTTCTATTTGTAGGTGTTATATCCTGAGCTGTTGGAAGCTGGGGGCCTCTAAATGAGGCTCTGTCCTACTAACTCAGGTCCCTCAGTCTCAGATAGCGACAGTAAAACCAGCCCAGGTGTCTAGGCTGAAAGGAGAAGGTGACAGCAAATGACAACTGTGGGAGCCCCTTCGTGTGTCAGTGCTACATGACATGTTTTATGTACGTGATCCGATTTCCTTCTCACCAAAACTCCTCTTTAATAATTGCCACCTCTGTTGGCAGATGAAGAAATAGAGGCTCAGGGACTCTTCCAAGGTCAGAGTTAGTGAGTGGGGAGGCAGGGCTATCACCCAGCGTTGTTAGGCTCCAAAGGCGATGCCCTTTCCATCATGGATGCAAGGAAAGCAAGTCACTGTTGGTGGCCAGCACTGGGTGGTCCTCCTGCCTTCCTGATGAGTACCAACAACTAGAAATTTCCTCCTTCCTGGAGGAAGTCAGTGGATTAGGGAGGTAGTATATAGGAGACACATCCCTGCCCATACCCCTCCTGGGGGTGGTACGTCCTCCCCAGAGCAGGCCAGACGCACCTAGGGGCTCAGGTCCCTGGAAAGGGCTGTTCCTCACCTCCAAAAGGGAGGGTCCCTGCACAAACTCTTGTGGACATTCCTGGAACCACAGCGAAGGTTCAGTCCTATAGTTCACTTTCTATCAGCTAGAACCAAATACTGGGGAGTAGAAAGCGGGTTTGGATTAGTCAGGAGTGGGATTAGGTTTAGGGGATGGGGCCCTAGGTAACCAGTTGTACATGGTACATGGGCTATTTGGCTTGGCACCTGGGTGGGTAGGACCCAGCTCCACAGTCCCCCCTCCCTGGATACACTTGCTTCTTCCCCGACCAATGTGGGAGGGAGAGGATGGCAATGCCAGATGTGTCACGCCAGGCTTGAGCCAAGGCCAAGAGAAACCACGGGAAGCCAGTGGAGCCTGGGGGAAAATAGAAACTGGGTGGGGGGGAGGCAGGGCAAGGGGGAGAGTACATGGAAAAGCAGAAAAACAGCCCAGAGAGACCTCAGGACTGGGCTGGGGTGGGGCCCAGGAAACACAGGCTGGCTGGTCCCTGGAGAAGAATCAGAAAAGCACAGTGGCAGGAATAAAGGGGAGAAAACAGGAAGACAGCCCAATCCTGGACACCCTACGGGGAGAAATGCATAATTGCAAAGGACAGCCACACGAAACTGGCCAACATTGTGCCGAGCTGGGGAAATTAATCAAGAGCAGTGCCAGACTCCAAACTGAAGCCCAAGTTAGAACCACCACAAGCCTCTCAGCGCAAGCCAACCAATCTAAAACACATTGGCTGCCTGCTTCAGAGGGGGAAGAGATGGAGAAGTCAGGGGTGAAGTATGTAGGGGTGGGGGTGTACCTGTGTGCATAGGAAGGCAGCTGGGCTCAGGGTGCTGTGGGAACAGAGGGATGGCTCCCATTTATCACACTTCATAATGCTAAGCACATTCGTGTCTCATTTAATCCTGAAATCCCTATAAAGTGACTTCTATCATTCTCATTTTATAGATGGGACAACTAATGTCCAGAGAAGTTAAGCAACTTGTCCAATGTCACACAGCTACGATGTAACTGAGGTGGCATTCTGTTTCAGTACAGATTCCAAAGTACCATATTCTTAACCTCTGTCTCTTAACACTGCCTCTAAGACACAATGCTTTAGGATACAGAGACCTGGATTTAAGTCCTGGCTCTGTCACTAAGAAGCAGTGAGGCCATGGGAAAGTCTCCTCCCCTCTCTGAGCCTAAAGTTCCTCATCTTTAAAGTGGGAGGGTCAAATGAAGTGACTAGCAGACAGGTGTCCCAAGAGGAAGGATGTTATGCTCCAGACATACAAGAACGTCGTGGGGCTCCTGGGTGGCTCAGTCAGTTAAGCGTCTGAGTTCAGCTCAGGTCATGATCTCACAGTTTGTGGGTTCGAGCCCCACGTCGGGCTCTGTGCGCACAGCTAGCTCAGAGCCACGAGCCTGCTTCAGATTCTGTATCGCCCTCTCTCTCTGGCCCTCCCCTGCACTCATCTCTCTCTCTCCAAAATAAATAAAACATTAAAAAAATAAAAAAGAAAGAATGTCCTAATGGGGTTATTGACCCTGTTTCTCAGTCACCTATGATTGCTGTGTGCTCTCTGGGTCTCCGTTTCTCTCTCTGTGTAATGGAGAGCATCCTTCTTAACTCTCTGGTCTCCTGGGAATCTGTGAGGGGGGATGAGGAGGAAAGACTTGAACTTCTCCAGGAGAAAACGGCTAAACCATTCTGGCCAGTACCAGAGGTCCTGTGAGGCCAAGGATTAGGAAAGGTGAAACCAAAGGGCTTTTGAACAAGTCCCCCTCATTCCATACCTCTGACCCCCTTCCAAGGGACAATTGTTCCCCCAGACAGATGACCACAGCCAGACTGATAATAACCAGCCCTTAGATGGCACTTTCCATGTGTGAGGTGGTCCCACTTCTTACTTCTCTTACTCCTCACAGCACTCCTCTGGGATGCTTACAGTAGTCGTCCCATCACCCCATTTTATAGATGAGCAGACCACTGAGGCACAGGGGGGTGACGTGACTTGACAAAAGTTATTACAGCGAGTATAGAGCAGAGCCACAGTCAGAACTCAGGCAGCCTGGCCCAGAGTCCACACACATAGCTGTGGTTCTGGGCTGCCTCTCAAGGGCAATTCTGAGGCTGCTGAGTGAGCAGATGACAAGCCCTTCAGGAATGGGTCATCCTGGGGTTCTGGGACCAAGATGTTTCCAGAGCACCTGCTCCCAGGGCTGGCTTTGGATTGTGCACTCTGCTGGGGGATGCCTGAGAAGCCTGGATTGGGCTGTTTCCGTCCTTACTCCGGGAGTTGTAGGGTTGAGTGGAGTCAGTTTGGGCTGCTCTAACTTCTGGAAGTTCCGTATCAGCTTGCCAGCATGGTTGAGTAGGAGGGTGAGGGCCCTCTCCTGAGTTGCAGACTGCTGACTTCTGGTCGCACCCTCGTGTCTGGAGGAGCAGAGACAGGACGAAGGCTCTCTCCTGATGCTTACGGGGACACTAATCCCATTCATCCTCATGACTTTACCTAATCCTAATCACCTCCTAAAGGCCTCACCTCCTAAATCCATTACTCTTCAGTCCATAACAAAGGGAGAGTGTTGGTTGCCTAGGAAACTGGGGCTGCTGACTGTGTGGCTTCAGCATTGATCCCTAGAGACCCTTGGCTTTGATCATAACCCCCAGACTCCTTGAGAGAGGGCCTGAGGCTGGTTCTGCTAATCACAATCTACTCGTGAGAGGAATTAAGATCTTTCTAGGGGCCCTTGGGTGGCTCAGTTGGTTAAGCGTCCGACTTTCGGTTGAGACGAACCTCACAGTTTGTGGGTTCGAGGCCCGCATTGGGCTCTGCGTTGATGGCACAGAGCCTGCTTGGGATTCTCTCTCTCTCTCTCTCTCTCTCTTTGCCCCTTCCCTGCTGACATGCTCTTGCTCTCTCCCTGTCAAGATAAAGATTTTTTAAAAAGATCTTTCTAGAAGCTTTTCATGAGGAACAGTTTTTTTCTATGTTACCCTTGCAAGGAGTTGCACCTGTATTTATAACCCATTTTACAGACACACCTGAGAGGGAAGTTGCTCTGCTCAAGATTCCCCAGTGAGGTAGAGTTAGAGCCAGGAGTGGAACTAAGTAGGATCTTCTTATGGTGAGGGTGATAGAGCCCAACCCTGACTTACCACTCACAGCCTCCTTGAAGCAGATCTTTAAAAGGTCCCAGTGGAAGGCCTGGGGGATTTCAAAAGAAAGAGCAAGTTATACATGGGACTGGGGAATTCCCTCAAGGAATTTCTTAGCTCCCCTGAGTACTGTGGGAAGGAGGAGAACATCACTGGGGGGAGGGGGCTGAGGAAGGTGTCTTTGTGGGAGAGAATGGGCCAACACAGTCATGAATAGAACTTGTAGAATAGTGGTTCTCAAAGAGTAGTCCCCGGACCAGCAGCATCAGCATCACCTGGGAACCTGTTAAAAATGCACATTCTCAGGCCCCACCCCAGACCTACTGAATCAGAATCTCTGGTCTAAGGAGACCAGCAATCTGTTTTAAGAAGTCCTCCAGGGCATCTGGGTGGCTCAGTTAGTTAACCATCCGACTTCGACTTCGGTTCAGGTCATGATCTCGTCGTTTGTGGGTTTGAGCCCCACATAGGGCTCTGTGCTTACAGCTCAGAGCCTGGAACCTGCTTCGGATTCTGTTTCCCTTTCTCTCTGCCCCCCCCCCCCCATCATGCTCTAGCTCTCTCTGTCTTTCAAAAATAAATAAATGTGAAAAAAAAAAAAAGAAGTCCTCCAGGGGACTTCCATGCACACTGAAGATTAAGAACCAATCCAGGAGAAAAGAGATACATTTATCTCCTTGGGCTGCCATCGCAAATTGGGTGGCTTAAAGCAACAGAAATTGTTCTTTTGTAGTTCTAGAGCCCAGAAGTCTGAAATTAAGGTGTCAGTGGGGCCTCTTCTAGTTTCTCTTCGTGGCCAGCATTCTTTGTGGCCCCATCATCCAATCTCTGCCTTCCATCTTCATGTGGCCTTCTCTTCTCTTTGCATCCCTCTCTGGTCTCCCATCAGGACACTTATCATTGGATTTAGGGCCCACCCAGATAATCCAGATGATCTGGATTATCACCTTGAGAGCCTTAACTTAATTACATCCTCAAAGACTCTTTTCCCAAAGAAGGTCTCATTCACAAGCTCTGGGAGTTAGGATGTGGACTTACCTTTTAGGGAGCCACCCATCAAGAGGCTACAAGGAGTAAGATGGATAGTGGGGAAGGGCGAGCGAGCCTGCACCCTACGGGAGAGTACATGGGATGAAGAGCTGAGAGCTGAGTCAGAATGAAAACAGGAGGCTTAGAGGGAGCAGTAGCCCCTGAACCAGCTGTGCAAGCATCTGGCAAAGTAAGGTCCAAGGCTGGCAGGCAGCGGCAAGAACAAGGCCCTGAGGTCTGGGCAGCTCTGATCCAAGTTCTAGTCTGAAGATGTCCCGTCTGCCATGGAGAAGCCCCCAAGCTGCCCCTGAGCCCTTCAGGTGATCTAGTGAATATTGTCAGTGCCACTCAACTTGCCTGCCAGCCGGAAAGGGCCCTGAGGCCCAGCCATGCTGTGGGGCCCAGCTGAGGGGTCCCCAGAGACGCACGAGGTGGCAGATGGCCTCCCTGGCACAGCTATTTTGGGCTCCATGATTATATGCTACTGTATTTGGATCTCNCCCCTGCATATGATGAAGCTCTGAACATGGGTAATTTGGCTCCTGGAGATTCTAGGAGAGTGTCCATGGTGGGCTGGGCCCTGGGATCCTGTGGACATTTTTTCAGCCTTAAATGCTGGTCTAGGATAGAGTTGGCCCAAGCGGGGCCACCCAGGAGCAGTGTGATGCCTCGGCCCTTTGGGGAACACCTCAGCCCAGACTTGTGGGTCTCCTCACTCTCCTCCCTCCTGAGTCCCATAGAGCTCTCCCAGGCTTAGGCCTGAGAGATCTGAGACACAGGAGTACCCCAAGTGGGGGTGTGGGAGCTGATAACTCAGATGTGGTTTAGGTGCACATGGGACCCAGGTGGAGCCAAGAAGTGGGTGACCCCTTCCCCCATGGAGAGAAGACAGAGACAAGTTTCCTTCCTCCTGTATTAATGACCTCACTGAGCAGCTGACATCAGGGCAGAGCCCTGGCTTGGGTTCTGGGTATGTCTGGAGGAAAGAGGAGATCCAACCGCTGGTGTCCGTCCGTCCATCCATCCATCCATCCATCCATTGGTTTGTTTAGGCTTTGTTGAGTGTCTGGAATGTCTAGCAGAAAAGTTCCTGAAATCAGTCATAAAACAAGGGTCTGCCTTTCAGCGGCTCGTGGTTTGTTGTGGGACTATCACACACACGCAGACACCCATCTTTACCCTGCCCCTCCCATACACTGTGGTCTTAAGCTTCCAAGACAGAAAGTCAGTGCAAGTGAACATGATATAAAATTAGTGTATAAAAGCAAAACGGGAGTTGATGAAAACGAGGGGAAGCCCAGTAGGGATATGATAAGAATCGTACTGGTGGTTAATGTTTGTTGAATATTTACTATGGTACCTGATTCTAGGCTAATGCTCAACAGACATCACCTTTGTTCCTTGCAACAAACCTCTACAGTGCAATCATTTGCACATATGGGGTGGAACACAAGGTTTGGGTTGGTTTGGTTGTGGACCCACCTAGAGGTAATGAGAGGTAGCAGATAATCTTTTGAAGGATGCAGGTGGAGACATAACGGTTAGACTTTGGGAAGAACTTCCTGGCTATCTGAAACCACAGGGAGGGGGAAAGCCTAGAGTACTTCCTTCTGAAAGTCCTCTGGAATCACACTGCCTGCATCTGGCCTGGGGGCAGGAAGGGGTTCGACCCCATCTCGCTCCAATCTACTCTTGACGTTTTCTGGGAGCTCACAACATCTTGTTCAAATTCTGTGCCACAGAAGCCTTAGAGCAGTCTAGAGAGGAGGTAAGAGAAGGTTCAGATGCCTGCAGCCAGCCTCCCCCTGGCTGCACCCCTACAACAGGCTGCCTGCTTCCCATCCCCCCAGCCTGCCGCGATCCTGCCATCCCGCCATCCCGGTAAGAGAAGGCTGTGAGGGGCTGGGAACGTGTGGTCTTTTCCAAGAGTCCATGAGTAATTTTCCACCCGTTTATGAGCCTTTGGAGCCAAGGTGGCTGCCAGCCGCTTGCTGGAGTGTGGAAATCCACACACCAACCGGAAAAGGCTGTGAACACACCGGGATCCTGCTCTGGCCACCAGCAGAGGCTGTGTGGGTGGAGGCTGCCCACCCCAGACCACAGGACCTTAGAATACCCAGCTGCAAGGCGCCGTTAGGGTCAGCCAGTCCAACCGCCTCTTCTACAGGTGAGGAGACCAAGCAGCAGAAAGGGGAAGTGACTTTCTCAGTGTCACCCAGCAAGTCAGTGGTGGCGCTACAGCTAGCTGGACCCCGGGCCAGGCGGGCAGATGCCATTTTAGTCTGAAAGGGGAAGATCTGTTTATGAGCCTCAGTATCCTCTAGATGGCCCTAAGATCAGTTGTTCTGGAATATGCCTTCCCCCCCCCCTCCCCGCCAACCCGGGGGGGACTCTCTGACAAGTTAAAGTGGCTTTTCTTCCCTCACTAGCCCTAATGCTTGTTTTTGGACTTGGAGCCAGTTCTTTCCCCTGTCCCCCTTAAATAAAACAACTCCGACTCGGAGCTGGTCAGGAGGACTCTGGAGAGCTTGGAGGGGTCTGAGTGGTAGGAAGGGAGGGGAGAAGACCCACGGTGCTTGGTAGGAGTCAACTGCTCTGAGGTAGTGGCTGTTGAAAGGATGCTGAGCCTTGGGGGGGCCCTGGAAACCCATGGAGAAAAGGTCACTTCTGTCCCCTTGTGAAGTTTGGCCACCCCAGCTCTCTCCCCAATCCCCATGTCTCCTACAAGGAGGTAACTCTTTCTCTGGGGTATTTTTCAGGGTGTCCTGCCTTAGTCACCCTGTGAGAAGGGACTACAGCCCCTTTCCGAGGCTGGAGGCCACAGAAGACCATCAGCAGAGGTGACCTGGGCCCCATGCCTCTCCTCAGTGTCGAGGCAACAGTTTGGGGTAATACTGAGGGAAGAGAAGGAAAGAAGGCCAGAGATGGAAGGGAAGGCAAGAAGGAACTTTCTTTGAGGGTCCCCCATGTGACAGATATCACACCAGGTGCCTTCAGCGGGCTGATATTCATTCAGCAGCAGGACCACCAGTGCCATTATCGAGGCATTGCCCCAGGCCCCTTTCAGCTGCCACTTTCTCTCTCCTCTCCTTCCAGTCCACGCCAGTTGCCTCCATTTTGTCACTTCCAGTCTGGCTTCTATGGCCCTCTCAGACCATCAGAATGGCTCTTACCAAGTCACTGGACCTTCACTAAGTCCAACAGTCTCCTTCCAGGCCTTGTCTTATGTGATCTTGTAGGAGCATAAACTAGTGTTGACCACTCTCCCTGAAGCCCTCTATTCCCATGGCTTCTGTGCATGGAACTCAGTCTCCCGGTTCTCCCCTACATCTCTGGCCGCTCCTCATTTTCTTTGCAGACTCCTCTTCCCCTGTCCATCCTATAAATGGCAGAGTTGTTAGGGGACTCTTTCCTTATCCCTCTGTTCTATCTGTTCCTCAGTTTACCCCTCAGGCAGTTTCTTATCTGTCCGAAGACTCAGTTAGCCTACATGATGATGGCTCTGGGTCTATCTCTAGCCCAGATGGGCACATGACTTGCCCATTGGAATCTCCACCTGGATAAGCCAACGGTACCTCAAACCAAACATTTCCCCAGAGGTTCATCATCTAACATCCTGTGAGTACTCCTTCTCTAATATTCTCTGTCTCAAGAAATGCCACCACCATCCATCTGGTTCCCCCATCCAGGGATTTGGCAGTCGTCTTTGACTGTGTCACCACTTCCACATCTCATCAGTCCCAGTGACTGTGCCTCCGGATTGATTCGGAATAAACCCTCTTGCCTTTACTCCCCTGTGTCCCGTCATCGGCTTGCCGTCATCCTTGCCTGGCTCACTGCAACAGCCTCCAAAGGGTCCCCTGCTTCCATTCTTTTTCTTTTTTTTAACTTTTAAAATGTTTTTTAAACTTAGTTTTTGAGAGAGAGAGACAGAGTTCTAGCAGGGAAGGAACAGAAAGAGAGGACACAGACACAGAATCCAAAGCAGGCTCCAGGCCCTGAGCTGTCAGCACAGAGCCCGACGCGGGGCTCAAGCTCATGAACTGTGAGATCATGACCTGAGCCAGTCAGTTGCTTAACAGACTGAACCACCCAGGCACCTCCCTGCTTCCATTCTGAGGTTGCTGGGGTCAGGTGGGCCTTAAAATGCAAATCTGATCATGTCACTCCCCTCCTTAAAAATTTTCGGGAGCTCCCAGTTGCCCTAAGACAAAGCCCAAACCCCTTGGCTAAGCTACCCCTGCCCTCCTCTCCCTACTTCACCCTCCCAGCCTCTGCTGGAGTTGGAGGGAGCGCCTTGCAACTCTCCTAGCCTGCAGCCTGTGCTCCTGCTCTTTGCTGTCCCCTCTGCCGGCAAGAGTCGCTCCTATTCTCCATCTGCTCGCCTGCCCAAGTCCCACTCATCCATTAGGCCGTAGCTTAGATGTTCCCTCCTGCAGGGGCCTTATCTGACCCTACGTCCATCTAGTGCCCTTGTGATGTGCTCACAGAGCTGCCTGCGATTCTTCTGTTCCCTTTATATTTCACTGTCTATGCTTCCTTCTATACTCTGAGCTCCATGAGGGCGGAGACTGTATCTCCTTAAATTCAGGATTTGCCCACACCTAGTACAGTGCCTGGCACATGTACACACTAGAGGCCTTTGCTTGTAAATGTATGAATTAATAAATGAGGAAACAGGATCAGAGAGAAGTAACTTGCTCAATAACACACAATTTGTAGGAACGAGGGCTGGGATTTACACTCAGGTGTGGCTGCTTCTTCTGTCCATACTTTTCACCTTCCTGTGGATGCTTCCAGAGAATACCTGAGAAGCTCTGAGAAAGGGCGCAAGTCTAGGGGACAAGGGCCCTTCCTGCCCTCCGCGGTCACTTTTAGGGGAGGTAGGATAGGTAGCAGACAGAGCTGAGAAGGGAGTAAGGACACAGGGATGACCCAAGGAGTTTAAAGCGTTAGCACAGATTACAGCCTGGTGCAGACAAGTGCTGTGGATCCGGCTGTGTGTAGGGACTCCGTGTTTTGTGTATCCACGGATAGAAGGTGGGGTGGGGCTGCAGCCCTCTACCGTCAGATGATGTGTCGTCGGGGCTGCCCTTTAGTATGTGTCTCAACCTAAATTCAACAGAAGTGGGAAGTAAACTGATTTTTTAAAAAAGCCATGTGATGCCTTCCAAAGCCAAGAATAACATTATTTCAAACGACCTGCTGCTTAGGGTCGATCTCTGTCCCTGAAGCCCTTGGCCTCGTCAGGCAAGGAGCTCTCACTAACATAAAGAGGCAGGGGCTGGGGTAGCACCTCCTAAGGCTGACTGCTTGGGGGGCCTTCATAATTTTCAGAGCTCCAGGTTGGGGTGGGGATGGGGATGAAGAAGAAACCAAGGATTCGTCCCAGCCAGGGAGTTAGGAGGCTGTGTCCCCGAGCTGAGACAGCCCCAGCCCATTCCTCTTTCCTTCCTGCTCTGTCAGCTGCAGCCCACAGGAATGAGGCTGCGAGGCCTCCTCAGGGAGCCACCAGGCCTTCTGGGCCAACGCAGCTGCCTCGGCCCCCAGCCCCAGCCGGCTCCCCTGGCCCCAATTAACCTGCCTCTCAGCTGCACGTCTGCTAACCTGGGGCCTGAAGGGCCTTATAGTAAAAACCCCTTCGGAACATCTGGAGTGCAGGCAGGGGAGGGGCCCACCTGGAAGGGAGAGGAGGCAGGAGGGGGGAGAGGGAAAAGGGACTGAATGGGAGAGTGTAGTCTGGTGTACAGGGTAGGGGGGGTGGTGGGGAGGCTGGAAGTAAGGAAGCAGTCCCTGGATTCTTAGTTCTGTTTGTTGAGGCAGAATGGTTAGAGGGGGTGTGGTGAGGGTGCAGCCCAAGGCTCCTCCAAGTCACAGGTGGCACTTAAGTAATCTTGCTCCTCTGATCAGAACCCCCCACAGACCCCCAAGGACTACCTGGGGCAAACCTTCCTTTGAGTGCTATCTGTTTCATGTTGGTGTCCCTGCTTTCCACTCATTCTAGCAAAGTCACTGACCCCTATCTTTCCCTAGTTCCCCAAACCTGCCCTCTTCTCCCTCCAAGCTCTGGCTTAAGTTCTTTCTCAGCCAAGGACCCTTTTTTCTTTCTTTCTTTCTTTCTGCCAAGCCTTGCCTCTCTACTTCCTATCTCAATGCAACACTCGCCTCCTCCATGAAGTCTTCCTAGACTGATTCTATCTGACTCCGAGCCTGATGGGCACTTAGGGAACACTAGGTTCCAGAAGCAGGGATCCTCAGTCTTTGTAACCAAGAGGTCAGGAAGGGAGGCCCTAGCCAGAGCAGAGCAGGAAAGATTCAGGCAGAAGTCTCTTGTCTTTGCAGGATCTGGAGAAGCTGAGCAGAATTCAGATTTGTGGAGAGGGACACAGCATGGCCCCAGACAATAAATACTCTTTCAGTATTGTCTAGAGATCTGGTTTCAGAACTAGTGGGTTGGGGCACTAAGTAGTGACCTTCTGGCAAGTCCAAAAAGTTCTGAGAAAGACTCCCTGCCTAGCCCAGGGCAGATGGCTACCCTTCTCAGTTCATCTCTCTCCCTAGTATGACCTGCAAGTGTTCTGAATCTGACAGGCCCACGCTGCTCTGAGTCTGGAAAGTCTGAGGGCAGAAGGAACATAAATCTTAGGAGGCATTTGCTGGCTTCCTGGCGCTGTGCATGGGCTCTCTTGACTGACCCCTTAATCAAGACTCTCACCCGTCCAGCCTGGGAGGAGCCGGGCAGAGGTCTACCATTCTCTGAGTCCTGGCTCAGTCTGGGGCTCTAGATTGTGATGACCCAGAAAATCTGTCTCCTTTCTGCTGAAAGGGTAGTGTGTGATTTTAGCTACTTCTTTGGAAATAGCTGCTTTTTTTTTTAGCCAGCTCTGCCATTTTTGAGATTAAGAATCATGGGCAATTTGTCTAAATGTTCTGAGCCTCTTGGTTTTGTAGTCTGTAAGCTGGGGATAAGAAAGTGATTGTTACAAAGACTTATGAGAAAATGCATAGGTAACGTGTAGAATCTACACCAGGTATATCCTCCGTGCACAATAAATGATGGTTCTATTATTAGACTAAACTACAGAAGTGTGTCCCACAGTGTCATCATTTTGCACTAGTGAGGGACAAGAGGATTTGGGGAGCTCAGAGAAACACGGGCTGTCAGGGGCAGAGCCAGCCTCTGGGGGCTAGGCTGTGATCTTTCACCTCCTGCCAGGCTCTGCTGAAAAAGTAGATTACCCAGAGAGGGATAGATTCTCCCTCAGCCCCTGACCCCAGGAATGGTCCTTTCAGGTGGTCGGTCATCTGCAATGAGGCACCATGTATCACCCATCTCATATCCCTTTCATTGTGCAGATCTATGGGGAGTACCAAGTGGGCACAGTGGCCATCAGTGAGCTTACAATCAGGACACACAGAGAGCACATTCACAAACCGTACATGACAGAACACGCCAGGTACAAACAAGAGGTCCAGAGTGCAGTGCGAAGGGGGCAGCTACCACTTGCTGGGCTCCTGCAAGGTCAGGTGCTGTGCTTGCTGCCCCACGGCACTGAGCATCAGAGCTGAGATTCCAACTCTGTATCTAACATCTAACTCCTACTGTTTTGCAGAGGTGAGAAGTTTGACAACTTGGTTCCTTTTTTCCTTTTTTGGTTTTATATATTTTCAAAGGGCAAATGACTTAGATTATTTATTTATTTACTTTAAAATGTTTATTAATTTATTTTTGAGAGAGAGTGCACATGCTTGCACAAGTCAGGGAGGGACAGAGAGAGAGAGAGGAAGACACAGAATCTGATGCCAACTCCGAGCTGTCAGTGCAGAGCCCAACGCAGGGCTCGATCCCATGAACTGTAAGATCATGACCGGAGCTGAAGTCGGACACTTAATCAACTGAGCCATCCAGGCGTCCCCACTTACATCATTTAAATACAAGTCCAACAGAATTACTCTGCCTAAGTCAGCAATGATGCCAAAATGCGTACTCACTCCCAGACACTTGTCAGTATTGTCTGAGTCTTGTCTCAGTGAAATCAGGGGACTGATACCTTATTCCTAAACAGCTTTCCTATCTGCAGTGTAATCTACCATTTCCTGTGGATACCTTAGCTTTTCCACATCCGTCTCAGCAATTTCAAAACGAAATCCATCGTCCTCTGAGGCCATGGTGATCTCCACTTGGTCCAACCAAGCTGAGGGTTTTCATAAAATGTGGTCTACCAAGAGCTTTTCTGGGTCAGTCTTGTCATAAAGATTCAACACACAAAGAAAACATGATCCTTGATTTCCTCGAACCTCAAAGGGGCAGTGTCACTATGCCGGTGGCACAGCTCTGTGACTCCACCTGGAGCCTAGAGCAAGGGCAGGAAGGAGACACTGTCGCTGAACATAAAGGGCCTCTAAACACAACGCACAAAGCTGTAGCTATCTTTCCCAAAGCTTTTAGGGTTTTAGAGAACCCACATCATCTGATTCTAATTGTGGCCACGAGGACACACGGAGTCACCACGCTGGTAGTCTCAGAGCCTGACAGCCCAGCTTCTGAGAGGAGAGGGCAGCTCCACGGTGTGTGGGATGCCTTCCAGAAGGTCAGCAAAGTTCTGTGGAAAAGACAACCCTTATGTTGGGGTTTGAAGGTAGACTAAAAGGCTGGCAGGTGGAGATAGAAGAACAGCTTTTGCTGGGAGAGGAGGGGCCTCAGCAAAGCATGGAGGCAGCAAATTGGAGGCATGGGAGGTGGCATGCTGGCTTGGGGGCCAGGGCGGGGAGGCAGATCTCACTTCCTGAGGTTACAGCACCACGCACCAGCCTGAGAGAGGGCCTGCAGAGGGGGCCTGAGCCTTTGATGGCCAGCCAGGGACCATCTCAGAGGCAGTGGAGGCCGCTGCAGGGTTTTAACAAATCTATGCCTTTGAGAAGGCACGGGAGGAGACTTAGCTGACGGAGGCCACGGCAGGATGGGGCCTAGGCCATAGCAATGGTCCTGGGGTCAAGAGGAAGGGGGCATGGCCTTGAGATTTCACTGGTGGGGCTTGGTGACTGCTTTGGTAGAAGATCCAGGGAAAGAAGGGACACAGAGGTGGACATGAAGCAGGGAGTCTCCTTCCATTGCTCGCTCTCAGATCTTTCCCTCCCCAGTGCCCTTCCCTGTGCAGGCTCTGTAGAGAGCTCCCTTGCTGGCCTCCCGCATCTCAGCAACTCCCGAGCCTGGGACTTAATTATACACTGACGCACTTTGTTTTTAAAAAACATGTTTATTTTTGTTCTGACTCATTGTAGAAAATTTAGAAAATACAAAAAATAAAAAGAAGAAAATAAAAATCACCCACAAGTCTACCACCCAGACACAATGCTTGTTAACATTTCTGTGTAATTGTCTATGACACACATGTTCTTATAAACAGACATGCTTCCTTTGTGACACGTTAAATCTTTACAAATCATTTGCGATCTGTTTTGTTGTTTCGGCAAGATTGTACTAATATAGTGCTGATGAAATCATCTTAGGTTTAAATAATTTTTAAAAATGGTGATCTTCACATAGCATAAAATTCACCCTTATAAAGCAGACAGTTCAGTGGTTTTTAGCATATTGGCAAACTTGTGCGTCCATCACACGATCTAATTCCAAGGTATTTTCATCATCCACAAAAGAAAACCTTTGCTCATTAGTAGTTATGCCCCGTCTCTTTCTCCTAGCCCGTGACAGGCGCTAACCCACCTTCTGTCTCTCTGGATTTGCCCATTCTGGACATTTCATATAAATGGAATCATACAACGTGTTGCTTTTTGTGTCTGGCTTCTTTCAGTTAGCACAATGTTTTCAGGACTCATCCATGTACGTATTCATGCATGTATCAGTGGTTTTTTGTGGCTGAAAAATATTCCATTGTATGGACATACCACATTTTGTTTACCTATTCATCAAGCTGATAGATGTTGGGTTGTTTCTACTTTTTGGTTATTGTGAATAATGCAGCTATGAACATTGTGGAGACATATGGTTTCATTTAACTAGGAATATTTAACTAGGAGTGCAATTGTTGGGTCATATGGTAACTCTACACACAACTTTTTGAAGAACTGCCAAATTATTTTCTAAAGTGGCTGCGCCATCTCACTTTCTCACCAGACTTGTGTGAGGGTTCTAATTTCTCTATATCCTTGTCAACACTTGTTACTGTCTTTTTTGATTATAGTCATCCTCATGGGTATGAGGTAGTATCTCACCGTGGGTTTTGATTTACATTTCCCTAGTGACTCATGAGACTAAGGAGTTTTTCACGTGCTTATTTGGCAACTTGTTTGGAGAAATGTCATCTCAGATCCTTGGCCTATTTTTGATTGGATTGTCTTTTGTTGTTGAATGGTAACAGTTCTTTGTATGTGCTCAATACAGGTCCCTTATCAGATATATAATTTGCAAATATTTTCTCCTGTTTTGTGGCTTGTCTTTCCATTTTCTTTCTTTCTTTCTTTGATGTTTATTTATTTTTGAGAGAGACATAGACCGTGAGTGGGGGAGGAACAGAGAGAGGGAGACACAGACTCTGAAGCAGGCTCCAGGGTCTGAGCTGTCAGCACAGATCCCGACATGGGGCTCAAACTCACGAACTGTAAGATCATGACCTGAGCCAAAGTCGGATGCTTAACCAACTGAGCCTTTCAGGTGCCTCAGTCTTTCCATTTTCTTTATAGTGTCCTTTGAAGAACGAAAGCTTTTAATTTTGATGAAGTCAAATTTGTCTATTTTTTCTTTTGTTTCTTGTTGGCTTGGTATTCTATTTAAGAAACGATTGCCTAATCCAAGATCAGGAAGATTTATGTCTATGTTGTGTTCTGAGTGTTTTATAGAGTTTTAGGTCTTTGATCTGTTTAGAGTTAATATTTGTATATGGTTTGAGGTAAAGGTCCAACTTTATTCTTTTGCTAAGTTATTACAACGCAACATTTTCATCACCCCAAAGACTATTCTTTGAAAAGACTATTCTTTCTCCTATTGAACTGTCCTAGCACCCTTGTTGATATCAACTGCCCAGTAAAGAGCGAATTTATTTTTGAACTCTCAGTTTTATTCAGTTGATCTGTATGTCTATCCTTATGCCAGTACTAAACAGTCTTGATTATTGTAGCTTTGTAGTAAATTTTGAAATTGGGAAGTGTGAGTTCTCCAACTTTGTTCTTCTTTTTCGAGATTATTTTGAATATTCTGGCTCCCACACATTTCCATATGAATTTTAAGATCAGCTTGTCAATTTCTGGTGGGGGGGAAAAGGACACTGGGAATTTAGGTTGTGCTGAATCTGTAGATTAATTTGGGAGTATTGCCATCTAAATAATATGAAGTCTTCCAACCCATGACTATGAGATGTCTCTCCATTTATTCACATGTTCTTAAATTTCTTAAATTTAAGTTCTTAAATTTCAGCAATGTTTTATAGTTTTCAGAGCATAGATTTTGTACTTTTTGTTAAATTTATTCCTAAGTATTTTATTCTTGTTGATATTATTGTAAATGGAATTTTCTTAATTTCATATTTGGCTTCTTCATTGTAAGTGTGTAGAAATACAATTGATTTTCATGTATTGATCTTATAACCTGCAATCTTATAAACTATCTTACTAATTTATTAGTTGTAATAGTTTTTTTTATTAGGTATTTTAATGTTTGATGGGGGAGTTCTAGTCTATTTTTCTGTTATATTTTTCTCATCTATTTATTTTATGACATGGACTTTAGTTTAATTTGTGAAGGTACCCCCAACCCCTGCCAAAAAAAATCCCACTGGGTTCTTAGTTGGAACGACATTAAATCTATAAATTGAATTGTAGACAATTTACATATTTATAAAATTTATTCCCATACAGGATGTATTTCTCATAATTCGAAACATCTTTTATACATCTCAGTAATCTTTTTGTGGTTTTTGTTTTTTTCATGAAGTACCTTATGTATTTCTTGCTAGAGTTATTCAACAATATTTATTTCATTTTGCTTGTTCATGAGCTTTGTTTGGTGGTTACTAGTAATGTTAAGGATGGGTTTTCAGTGTTCTGTCTTCTGTTATTGTTAGAATTTAGGAAAATGTTGAAATGTACACATCCATTTGTATCTTGGCACTTTACTGAATTCTTTTATCAATCTTAAGAGTCTTACCACTAGTTCTCTTAGATTTTGGAGGTATCTAATGTTATTTTCAGATAATAAGTATAACTCTAATTCCTGTTTTCTGCCTTATAAGTAATCAGAATTTTCAGAAGGATGATTATGATTATTAACAATCATGACAATGAACATATTTATCTTGTTCTGGATTTTAATAGGAAAATCTCTAATATTTTCTCATAAAGTATGATGCTTGATTTTATTTAAGTTTATTTCTTTATTTTGGGAGACAGAGAGAGAGAGAGAAAGAGAGAACAAGCAGGGGAGGGACAGAGAGAGAGGGAGAGAGAGGTTCCCAAGAAGGCTCCACATGGTCAGCGCAGAGCCCGATCTGAGACTTGATCCCATAAACTGTGAGTTCATAATCTGAGCCAAAATCAAGAGTTGGATCCACTCAACTAACTGAGCCACCCAGGTGCCCCTAAGTCTTTTTAAAATTAGGATTTGGGGATGTTACTGAGTGACTTTTCAGAATATATTGAGATTACATACACTGAATCCATTATACTGTAATAGAATCATTATTTTAATTATCATAGTATTCTTGGGATTACTCTAGCTTCATGGTGGAAGATGGTAGATTATTCTTATTGCATTATTCTGTTGCCAGTGTTATACTTAGAATATTTATATCCTAATAAAATATTCATGAATGAGAATAGTTTATAGCTTATTTTCTGTGCTTTTATTGATAGCTTTTGCTGTTAGGTGAAACTGAGTTCAAAGAGTGAATTGAGTATCATTCCAGCTTTTTCTGTTCCTGCAACAGTTTATAAAGCATAGGAGTTATTTTTTACTTGAATGTTTGGAAGAACTCACTGATAAACTGTCCAGTCCCAGGCCTTTTTGTTGAGAAGTGGATTCTTTGATAATTTTCCTCATTCTTCTTTACAGTTAAAAATTTTGCTAGAATATGACTAGGTATGAATTTCTTTTCATTCAGTTTACCTGGCTACACAATAAATATTTTTTAACAATATATTTTTTCAGCTTCAAAATGTTGGTTTTGTGTTTCTCCCAGGTAGAGCTGTCTTATGCTTCTACTCCATCCCTGGGTTTAATCCTCTGAAATACCTGTAGTTTTTAAGTTCGAATTCAATTCTCTCCTATTTACTCATCTTCATTTTCATAACTTCTATCTTGGATTCTGACTTCAAAGATCAGGTTTCACGTTTGTTCTCCCCATTGCTTATTCAATGTTCTGTGGTGCCAGTTCCACTCATTATTACCTACGATGCAAATATGAATTCTGCTCTTTCAACTTTACTTTCCTTCCAACATTTCCATGTCCCACCCAGCTGCCTTTGCATTTCAATTTGTCTTCCAAATTTATCTTTATTTTTTTTCCCATTTTATGCTGGTGTTCTTCTCTCTCAGATTTTTTTCTTCTTTGGATTTTTGCTCTTATTTCCTAGAGGTCATAATCGCCTATACCTTATTGAGGATTGCCAAGTAAGTGTCTACTTCCCGCCCCCCACCCATTGTAGTAATAAGTTATATTCAGAGATTTGATATTTTCCTGGCTTTCAAGATGCTGTTACCATCTTCTTGTTCTTCAGAATTTAAAAATAGAGTGCCTTAAATTTTTTCTTTATCTTTTGAAAAAATTTATAGAAATGTGGCAAAATACAAAAAAAAACCCATAAAAGTTGTTACCATCTTAACCATATTTAAGTATACAGATTAGTAGCATTAAGTACCTTCATATCATTTTGTAACCATCACCACCATTCATCTACAGACCTCTTTTCATCTTGCAAAAGTGAAACTCTAGACCCATTAAACAATAACTCCATGTTTCCTCCTTCCCCCTAGGCCCTGACAACCACCATTCTGAACCACCATTCAGAAGTCTATAGACTTTCTGTCTATAAATTTATTACTGTAGGTAGTTCTCATGTAAGAGTGATTGACTGCCTTGTTTCACTTAGCATAATGTCCCCAAGGTTCATTTACGTTGTAGAACGTGTCAGAATTTCTTTCCATTTTACAGCTGAATAATGTTCCATTGTATTTATATATGTATATACCATATTTATTTATCCATTCATCTGTCAATAGATACGTGGATTGCTTCCACCTTTTGGCTATTGTGAATACTGCTATGAACATGAGTTAAGAAATATCTCTTGGAGTTTATGTTTTTTCTCCTTATCTTTGAATAGGGTACATTTTATCTAGGTGCAGCATTTGTCATTAAGGAGGTAATGTGAGTTACATGGTTTTGTTTTCTAGCTTCTTGGTGCTAGTTCAATCAGTTTCTCAGATACACAGATGAAAAGCAGGTTGGTGTGTACAATTCCCAGGTAAATCTTCAGCATCTAAGCAGATATTCATCTAGCATAGCTCTGGTGTTCTACAGTGGGATCTTACTCCTCACCCTGTGAGTAGTTATCTGATTCTCTCAACCAAGACTATATGAAAGGCTACACCAGGAATTTGCTATCCTGGCTGAACATTAGAATCACTGGAGGAAATTTTAAATGATAATACGTTTAGGCCTGAACTAATTGACTTGGGAATCCTGGAGGTAGGCCCAGGCACTATGGTTTAAATAACTCCTTTAGTGATGCTACCATGGCGCCCTGTCTCAAGATATATGACCACTAAGGCTGCCCTTGATCTGCCACAGGAGGCTCCTTTCATTGGGGAAACTCACCTCCCAGGATGAAGGTGCCACCTCCAGTCCTCATCTTCCTGCCATGTTATTTTCAGGGAGTTGAAATCTCTGGGTGAATATAGAAATAGAGGTTAGGGTAGTGGTGGCAGATGGCACATTTGCTACCTCAGCAAACATCATTCACACAGTAGAGGGACATGGCTGTCCAATTTTCTGCATTCTGATTCAGTAAAGATAGATAGGGAGGGAGGACTTGGTTCCACTGACCTCAGAGCTAGTAGAGATGTCAGATCCTGGTTAAGTGTTGCTTTTGGTTAAGGTCGAAGTTTTCATCATGTGTCATTGTGGGTATTTTAGTGAGAAGGTGGTTAAGTTTTCCTCCATTTGAACTGAAAACAACTTAAATGTGTTTTACTTGTTTCATTTCCCTCTGATGCCAGAGGAGAGGAATTATGGCTAGTCTCTTCACGTCAGTGATCTTAGCATGGAGTCGGGATACAGTGAGTACTTACAGATCAATCAGGAAGGACTGAGAAGGTGATGCGTGTAGGAAGGACCAACACCATGTGGGTTTAGGTCAGGAGGCTCTCAAAGGAGAGGAGTTTAAGTAGAGCTTTGAAGAGAAGAGGGAGAAGCATATATCAAACAGTGGCACCAGCCTTTCAAAAGAAGAGATATGAATAAACCATGAGCTCTGGGACAAGGAAGTAGGTAGAGAGGCATATTTCCCAGATGAAATGGAGAGTGAGGCACCTTCTGACAAATGAGGCTAGTAAGAGAGTCAATCCAGGGAAGGAATATTGAAGCCCAAGTTTAAAGGATTTAGAGTTTACCAGAAGCCATGGATGACTGATGAAGAGAAAGACAAGATCACAGCATGGTTGGGGGGTGGTTCTCTAGTCTACATGGATGGATGTGTGGGTGGACGGATGGATGGACAGATAAATGGATGGATGGATAATGGATAGATGGATGCATCAGTGGACAGATGGATGCATAGATGGATGAACAGATGGCTAACTGGATGGATAGACTGATGGTAGAGAGGTTGGGGAGAAAAGGATTGATACCACGTATCTATAACCTCCCTAATTCTCGTACTGGTCCACAGAGAGCCTTAGAGCCCCTAGAAATGAGGAAGAAAAAAATAGACAATGGGAGGGGCTGGAACCCTGTGTTAAGGAAACCAGATCTGATACAGACTTTTTTCTCTTCCTTCTTCTTCCCTTCCTCCCATGGTACATTTAGAAGTATTAATATGTGGCTTGGTTTTCCCTGGTATCTATTACTGCAGAGTCTGCTTGGATGACTTTTTAAGTATCTTCAAAGTGCTGAGATGTTGCTTATATTCCCTAAACCTCTGACATCACTACCCCCTCTCTGGAGAGGCAAGTTGGGAAAATCCCCATCTGCATCTTCCTCCATCAACCACAGTGCCTTTTGCCAAGGGCAGGCATGTAGGCCCCAGGCAACCACAGGACCCAGCTCTCAAACACATCCCAGGCAGCCCAGGAAGGTCTCCAGAAGACGGTCTGGAATCCAATGGCTAGAGGCTGGGGGATGGATGAGATGGCTTTTTGTGGTCCCCACCCGAGGATTCCGGGATTGTCACCCACAAAGCTGGCCTTCTGCCCAGATCTCTAGGCCTATGTCTTCTGGGGAAGCTCATAAAGACTATACACAGAGTCTTCTCCCTGCCTCTCTCCTGGAGGGCGGGTAATTATTTTTATATATTGCTGCCGATTAAAACACAAGGAATGGCTTGGAGGAATGCTCAGGTATCATCCTTTGATGTATACAAAGGAAGCGCTTTCTCTGCCTCCTGGGGTTCTTGCACATCCATCATTTCTCCTGACAGATGGAGAGAAAGGGTGATTTGGGCATTAGCATAGCCTGGAGAACCAGTTGAAATTGTCTTCATTTTAATATCCCACCTTTGATCTGTTGAAAGGCTGACAGTGAGAGGGGAAGGATCTTATTAGGTGGCATAAATCAGAACTGATGAAATCACTTTCTTCCAATAAATTCAGACCTTCCCCTGCGTAAGGGAGAAGGAGGAAAAAGCATTACTGTAGCTCTAAGCTGCCCTTTGCCCTTCAGTCATGAGCAGGAGCATGAAGACTAATTGAAGGCCCCATCTACCCCTCCCCCTCCCCCCCATAGGGAAGCTTGAGTTCTCTAAGCTTCTGGTGGCTCAGTCATGGTCCTCTGCTCTCCATGCTCTCTGTCACCATGGAATCCATCCATCCCCCCAGGAGTGGTCAGGTTCCAACTCCCAAGAGTTTTAGTTTCTGGACTCTCAGAAGTTGTGCGAACCCTGTGAGGGCCTTGTGATGGGTTCTGGGTATATAGAGGTGTGGCCAGGACCCAAGGGGTGGGACCCATGTGTTGGACTCTGCCAGGAATGGCTCTTGGAGACCAAGCTCTTCATAAGGTCTCAGCCAGCAACATAGGGAGGGGAGCAGACATCCTTCTTTGAGGAGTCTTTGGGAAGCTATCCCCACTGTCTATGGGTCAGAGGTTGATGAATACCTTCTCCCAGGTGAACAAAGGCAGGAGAGAAGTAAATTCTGTACTCAAAGCCAAACACCTTCTTTGGCTCTGCCATCTCTTCACTCTCTGACCTTGGATGATCACCCCTTTTCTCTTGACTGAGTGTGGTCCCTTTCAGCTCCCACTTCTATGACTGGTCTTCCCAGCAGGCAGTTCTCTGAGCAGTGCTGGAAGCACTCACGACTTTATCAATAAAAAAAAAATAAGCATGAGCATCTGGGTGGCTCAGTCAGTCGAGTGTCTGACTTCAGCTCAGGTCATAACCTCATGATTCATGAGTTCAAGTCCCGCATTGGGCTCTGCGCTGACAGCTCAAGCCTGGAGCCTGCTTCAGATTCTGTGTCTCCCTCTACCTCTGCCCATCCCCCACTCACGCTCTGTCTCTCTCTCCTTCAAAAATAAATAAAATGTTAAAAAATAAAAACAAGCAAATACAGATTGTAATGCCTACTGTGGGCTAGTTTCAGGGAAAGAAAGGACAAAGCCCATGCCTTCAGGAGCCTTCCACTCTAATAGAGAAAAGCAGTTAAAGTGGGGCTTAGGAAAGTTGTTCAAAGGTCCAAAGTTGGCCTTAGCATTTCTCCCACCTAGACTGATCCTTCCTCCCAGCTCTCTCTGGCCCAAAGCTCCTTGCATTGCAAGTCTGTGTCCCATTTCCAGAAGTTTCTCTCAAAAAGCTGTTCTCCATTAAAAGGCTACCTAATAATACTTGCCAGATTAAAAAAAAGTTACTAGGTAACTTCTACACTCTAAAAAGGAATATTGTCCAATAGGTAGAATTTTAGTCATCTTGAAATGCTTGTGGATCATGGGGGTGGGGATTGGCTGCCCTAAGCCTCTGCATGACACTACATGCTTATAAGTTGGCCTGCTCAGTAAGCCCCTGTCTTGGGTACACAGGATACAACACAGAAGACTTGTCCAAAGAAGGAACAGACATCTAAAAGGACAGAGTAAGAAAGACACTTAAAGATAACCCTCCCTTTGCAGGTGAAGAAACTGAACCCAGAGAGGGGAAAGAAACCTGTCTGAAGTCAAGAGGTCTTTGTATCCATAGGACGAGATCTTTGCTGGCATCCCCTTCCCAGCCAGAGTTTTCCTTCTCAACCACACCATCTAAATGCCCTAAAGTTTAAGGTTCAGATTCATAAAGGGCCCAAGAACCAGCACATTTCCTTCCCAACTGCTTTTCTCATCTTACCCAAGCCCTTGCTCCTGACACACACAGCTAGTTCACATGTTGTATTTTGGTCAGCGTCTTGGCACTCACTCCTCTCTGTGTCCAAGATGCCTGTTCCCTTGTCCACTTGGTGAAAATTTAGTTATTCCTCAAGGTCTAGTACAAATATACCTCTATTGAGAAACCTGTCCTACCTTCCCTTCCTTGGGTGAATGACTCACACCCTTCTGTTTGTTCCCCCAACTCTTAGTGCACATCACATACAGATTGCCTCTCTCTCTCTCTCCCCCCTGACTCACACACACACACACACACACACACAGACACACACACTGCATTACCATTGGTTGTTTATTTATTCATCTTCACTGCGAGACTGTAAGCTCCTTCAGGCAGGCATTTGTACCTGTATCCCTAATGTCTTGCATTGAGCCTAATTTCTTTTCTTTAATATTTATTTATTTTGAGAGAGAGAGAGAGAGCCAGCAAGGGTTAGGCAGAGAGAGAGAGGGAGACACAGAATTCAAAGCAGACTCTAAGTTCTGAGCTTTCAGCACAGAGCCTGACGCAGGGCTCAAACTCACGAACCACAAAGATCATGACCTGAGCCAAAGTTGGATGCTCAACCGATTGAGCCACCCAGGCACCCCAAGCCTGTCTAACTTCTTAAGGCTGTGTTGTCCTGTATGGTAGACACTGAGCACATGTGTTGATTAAAATTAAATATATTTTAAAATGCAGCTCCTCAGTCACACCAGCCATATTTAAATTTTTCAATCACCACATGTGCCTAAGTGGCTACCATTTTGGACATTTTGGATATTGAGCTTTTCTCACATCACAGAAAGCTTTGTTGGACAGTGTTGTCTTAGAGACAGCACCCAAGTTGGAGGAATCATGGATCTGGGGAGTCCTTTGTTGCCCAGACTACATATATGTCAGTGCCTTGCACAAGAAGGTGTGTGAAGGAAACCTCTTATAGGTGGGTCTGGCATTCAATCACTTGGGTTTGAGGTTTGGTTGCTACTTCTAGTGTAGACACACTGCCAACACCTTTTCTGGCTCTAACCCCAAATTATCAACTCTCTAAGAGCATCTGCTGGACTGCTCTCCTTAGCTAAGAGATTTCTTTTCATAGAATGGAAAGGGCCTTTCAGGACAAGCACTGATGCCTTGCCAAGGGGAAGGCTTATCAATAAACCTGGGCCGAGTGGTGGCTACTTCAAGGTGAAGAGCTTTGGCTTAAGGATTGCCTAGTTTCTCTCTGTGCCCTCCCCTGACCTTTACCATCTTAGACAGGAGTAAAAGTTGTTGGCTGAGGCAAAGGGTGGACTTCTCTACCATTCACCTCCTGCAGCTCCCATGAGTTAGGGGATCAAGGTGATGGGGCAGCCTGAGGTCCCCCAGGACATGAGTAGCATTGGTAAGACTTCTAGAATTATGCAGCAGACCCTGGATTCCTCTATTCTCTGCAGCTGAGGGATATGAAGCGTTTATGTCAGAGTTCCTGGCCTGACAGCTTTGGAAAACTCAGTTTGCTTTTCCTGGGTGTCTTACACCTCTCCTATCTGTACCCTTTCTGCTTTCCTGGGGCCTGTCCCCCAAGAGCCTTACTTTTTCATAAGGAGACAACCTTGAATTCTGCACCGGAGACAGCCTCCCAACTGTCTCCCTGCCCTCTGCCTTCACCCATCCCTCCTAACCCAATCCCAACATTGGAGCCTCAGTGATCTTCCTGAAATGCCAATTTAACCTGTGACTCAGTTTCACAGGTTTGTGCCCCTTTTCAGCCTCGACTGTCTCATCTCTGGACCCTTCTCACTCACTTCTACACCACTGACTATTCACCAGACACCCTCCCTGCCTCTGGTCTTTCCCTTGCTGTTCCTTTGGCCTTGAATCCCTTTTTCTAATACTGCCTCTTCTGAAAACTCCTCCTCCTCCCTTGGGAGCTGATTCAAATGCCACCTCCTCTATGAAGTCTTCTGGATTTCCCACAGAAAGCTTCCCAAGTATGTTCCATATAACTTGACTGAAGTATGTATAGCTGTGGGTTTAAAGTCACAGGCTTTGGAGTTAAACAAATGGCTTCACCTTCATGAGCCTCCTTTTCTGCATGTAAGATGGGGATAATAAGAGTCCCATTCCATTGGAATGGGGTAGAGATTCAATATAAAAATATATGTAAGATCTCACGCACACCTGGCAAACCGCTAACTCTCAATAAATGTTAGCTAAAGAGTTTATATTGTTTTATTAAATAATAAAGTAAATAGTCTGAGAGCTTCTCTGGAGAAGGACTATGTGTTATTACTGTTTGAATCCCAGAACTGAGAACAATACTGGCCTAACAGTAGGTATTCAGTAAACAGTTAGTGGATTTAATCCAATCCACCTGATTGAATTTTTTAATCCTTTTAGATTGAACTAAATCCAATCCGATTGAATTCAAGACCAAAGGAATGACACTTAGTGATTGAGTTGAGGCTAATGTATTGAGGGGGTATTTCAGGCAACCCGATGGGTAGTGGGGAAATATTTGGGGACAGCAGAGACCTTTCAGGATCCCTCAGAGAACCACAAAGGCCCTTCACAGGAGGCAGGCTGTGGTCTCTACAAAGGGAGCCTGGGAAGGTGTCAGTATGTATGAAAGTAAAGGCACCCGCATACTAGGCCCAAGCTGGTTGAGTGTGCCTTGTCCCCAGATGCACGAGCTCTCCCTAAGCAGGGTCAGAGCATTCTATGGGCAGAGAGCACCCCCCATACACACTCCTAGAGCCCCATGGCCCTCCATGCGGAGGCTGGTGGCTGGCACTTGTGGCTGGTGCTGGTGCGGGAGGCTGGGGCCTGCTGCCTGTGGAAGGCCCTGGGGGTACCTCCTCGCCACTCTGCAGGTGCCAGCCTGCTCCCTGCTGGAACCCTCACCTTCCCTGGCAGCCTTTCTGTCAGGGCTGTTGGTCCCTCCAGGGAGCAATGAACGGCTCCCACATGGAATATTTTCCCCACAGAATAACCATTTCCATAGTCCCATAGCTTTCTGTTCTTTTTTCACTTTCTTTTTTTTTTTTTTAATTTTTTAATGTTTTTATTTATTTCTAGGAGAGAGGGAGAGACAGCGTGAGCAGGGGAGGGTCAGAGAGAGAGGGAGTCACAGACTGAAACATGCTCCAGGCTCTGAGCTGGCAGTCAGCACAGAGCCCGACGCGGGGCTCAAACCCACGAACCGCGAGATCATGACCTAAGCGAAAGTCGGACGCTTAACCGACTAAGCCACCCAGGCGCCCCACTTTTTTCACTTTCAATATCCTCTCCCTTCTACCCTGCCTGTACCCCACCCCAACCAGAGCCTGAGAGGCTCCCAGTCCCTGTACTGACCCCCTGTCCTGCTGAAAGTCAACTCTGTGCCTGTATGTGCTGGGGATGGGGACTGGGGGGTTTGAGGTTTTGCTCAGAGCAGCTAGTTGACAACTGGGTGCCAAGTAGACAATCCTTGTCCTCAAGATACCTCACCCCCAACCTCTTTCTTACCCTCATGCTCACAACCAGGAATTGGGAACAGAAGTTTTGGCCCACAACTTTTGAGGGTTTCTGAGCTCAGGAGCAGGACAGCCTTCATGAGCATGTGGCCTGTGCAGTTATTCAGGACTTTAGCTCAAAAGGTTTAGTACTCTGCTGTTGCCATCTTGAAATCCTCTCTCTTTTTAAAAAATGTTTATTTATTTATTTTGAGAGTGGGAGAGGGGCAGAGAGAGCAAGAGGGAGAGGAGAGAGAGAATCCCAAGAAGGCTCTGGGTTGTCATTGCAGAACCAAACATGAGGCTCCATCTCGTGAACCATGAGACCAGGACCTGAGGCAAAATTAAGAGTCAGATGTTCAACTGAGTGAACCACCCAGGCGCCCCACCATCTTGAAATTCTTAATCATTTTTTAATGAAGGTTTTCCATTCTCATTTTGTGTTTAACCCTGTAAATCACAAGATCATCCTGCTGGGGAAGGCCTGCATTGAGAACAGCTTCAAGCAGAGAAGGAAGTAGTTAGGTAGGAATGAATGAGAGTTGGGGCAGAGAAGCACCACCAAACTTAGTGACCTGGTCTCAGGATGAAAGCTGGCCAGGGACTCCCCGTCTCTGAACTTCTGCATGTGAAATGGCACCTTCGCCCTCCTTTCCCACTCGGCACAAACCTGATGGGCTGACAAAGGAAAGGGATACTCCAGAGCCTAAGATTGGCTGTGGACACTTTTTTAGGATGGGGGACCACATCATGTAAGGGGCCCTGGAAATAGCATCTCTCTCTAGATTAGAAGCAATAGTCTTCCCTGGATGCCTCCAGCCTTGTGGAGCCTACTTCAAGCCCATCTATCTTCATGGATCCTGGTTTTCAGACTCTCTGCTCCTAAGGACCCTATCCTATAATCACCATGTCCTCTCATATCATGTGGCTCAAGGCTGGAGGGAGGACTCAAGTCACATGTGACCTGAGTGTAATAGAACAGAGAGACCCCTGCCCTCTTCTCCCTGCTGGCCTCCTGATCCTCCCTTGGGACATGATGACCTTTAGATCCAAAGTCAGCCTGTGTTCAGGGAGCAGGTACAGGCCCTGAGCTTGGAGCTTTACATTCATGATCCCTTTTAAATGAATACCTAGTGACATCTGTGGGTCAGCTGGTGGTCCATTAGGAGCCCTGAATCTGTCCCTCTAGTCTTGTATTTGACCAAGATCTGGTAGGAAATAAGACGGATTAAAGAAAGAAATTCCAGAAAGGGTCCATTAAGTCAATCTAATGCTCTGTGGGCTGTAAGAGACTTTGGTTTCCAAATATAAATATGCTTCCTGCAGGTCAGAGAAGTGTGTGTCTTTCTGTCATCCTGTCCTTTTAGGGAAGCCAGGCTGGTAGGAAGAAATGGAAAGAAGAACTGAGTTTGAGACCCAGCCCTGCCACTCCCTTTGGGCATTGCTCTTTATCACCCTGAGCTTCAGGTTCTTTATATAAAATGAGTGAGGCTGCCAGGCTCCTTCAGGCTGGTATAATGTGATTCTGAGTTTACACTATTGTTCTTCTGGGTCACTGTCAGTGAACAACTTCTTGCTGTCTAATCTCAATATCTTCTGCTGCTACTTGCTCCCTGTTAGGTCTTTATCTCCTTTTAGTCAACAGGACCAGGCCCCCAAGTCGCCAGCTCTCTGGAATGTCCTATGGTCAGGCAACTTTTAGACCACCTGCTCCTTGGGATTTGGGCTTGGAGGGAAGGGACCTCAACCTTCACTTATGCTTTTCCTGCCCCCTTGCCTGCCTCAGCCTCAGCCCTCGGCTGAGGGAGTGTGAGGAGCAGTTTGGCCCTAGAAAGGTTAAGTTGTTTCGGCAGAGCCCGAGCAAGCCTGAACTGGCCCGTGAAGTCCCTGCGAATCTGCCCTATTGCCGCAGGTAAGAATTATAGTCAGAAATCATTCAAGCAGCCCAGGCTCATGTGGGAGAAAGAGAAGGGCTGTTGGGGTTGTTGATTTTATTCCAGAGCTTAATTGGTATAATTGCTCTTTTCTTCCTGCCAAACCAGAGTTCGTCTGGATTGGCCCTCCCACCTGCGGATGGGGAGCTGCTCAAAAAGGTCCATTAGTCCCAAATGGTAAATTCTGCTGGCTGCTTAGAGGCTCCTTTGTCTCCCACCCAGATGCATGGGAGCCTGGGCCTTCCTTCCCTAGAGGGATCACAGGACAGCCTGAACCCTGACTCAAGCTTCTTCAAAGAGCTCCCCATCCTACCAGATCTGAATTTGTGTTCGGGGTGAGCAGAAAGTCCAGGTCACTCAGGCCAAGGTAGGCTTGGGCTGGGATGTGGTCCCAGCATAGCATTGCTGGATGTAGCAAATAAAAATACATGTTGCCCACTTAAATTTGGATTTCGGATAAATAACAAATAACTTTTAGAATAAGTGTGTCCCATGCAATATTTGGGATAAAGCCCAGGTAAACCTGAGTTTCAAATACAGGGAGAGAGTGGAAGGGACTTCTTGGGGCTCCCCAAAGTTCAGAGATCCCTGAGGGAAGGAGGGAATGTCCCACAAGAGGGAAAGGGGGAAAATAGAAGCCAGTACTGCTCCATTTTCTTCCCTGCTGCCTCCCCCAATCCGCTCTGGGCTCCTCAGGAAGCTTACCTCAAAGTGGGTGCTTTGTCCACACAGCTGAACCCACCAGGAGGACCCATAATTACCAGATGCTCAGTTTCTCCCTTGGGTACTCAGGGTCCCTGTGGACAGCCTCCTTGTTAGAAGGAAAGGTAATTCTGGGTAGCAGACCCTGAGTGGGGCATTTTGTCTGCATTTAACCTCAAAACAGCCTCTGAGATGGGCAGGTAGTCAGACTACATAGCTGAGGAAAGCAACCCAAAAGTGTTGAGAGACAGCTAGATCTGTCTGATGGCTAAGCCCACACTTCCTCCCTGCTCACAGGAGCCCCTGGGTTAGAGTCGCCACATAAAACAGGAATATTGCATGGGAACTTCTAACTTTAAAAGTTATTCCTTGTGGGGGTGCCCAGGTGGCTCAGTTGGTTAAGTGTCCGACTCTCAGTTCGGCTCAGGTCATGATCTCACTGTTTCGCGAGTTTGAGCCCCGTGTCAGGAAGAGGGAATCTGCTTGGGATTCTCTCTCTCTCCCTCTCTCTCGACTCCTCTCCTGCTCACACTGTCTCTGTCGCCCTCAAAATAAATAAATAAACATTAAAAAAATTTTTTAAGTTATTCCTTATATATCTCAAATTCAGGTTTACTTGGGCTCCATCCCAAACATTGCATGGGACACATTTATTCTAAAAGTTATTTGTTATTTATCTGAAGTCCAAATTTAAATGGGCAAGATATATTTTTATTTGCTAAATCCAGCAATGCTATGCTGGGTCCACATCCCAGCCCAAGCCTACCTTGGCCTGAGCGACCTGGACTTTCTGCTCACCCCGAACACAAATTCGGATCTGACTGATTTCTTCCACGTGTTCATCCTACCTTCTTCATTTGTCAGTGTGCTTCATTTCCCCCTCTGGCATGTCCCTGTCCCCAAGTATCAGAAGCAGGACTGCAGACACCTTCCTTCTGCAGCCCCTAGCAAGCTCCACCACCCTGCTGCAGGAGATCTGCAACGTGACTGGGAGAAGCATTCGCTCTAACAGAGCAGGAAGGGGCCCCGTGGGCTCATCCAGTCCTGGGACGGTATTATCCTGAGCCAGGCTTGTGGTCGGCCCAGCCTGGTAGAAGTGGCCCCTCTCGGGCTCTCCTGCCTCTGGGTTGCACAAAATGTAGGAGATTGACTAATCGGGGCTATAGGTTACATGTGAAAGTGTGCACATGTGCATGAGTGGGCCACACATGTGTACTCACACATACACATATGCATAAGAGGCAGCTTCCAAATGCTGCCAAAGTCACAGAGTAAGAAATTGTTTCCCCTGCCCTGCCCCAGCGCCACTTTCTGTCTGCCCCACAGCACCTTCCCTCTGTCCGTATACCTGGGGCCGTTATCTACCAGGGGCTCAGTCATGGCCTCTGCCCTGTTTCTCAGGCTTTGTCAAATAGATCGGCAGGTTCCTGTCCTCCTCATGCCCCCCAGTGCCAGCATCACAAAGCGGTGTGACACATAGATTTTGGCACCAGACAACTTGGTTTGGAACCCCAGCTCTGTGGCTCACTAGCTAAGGGACCTTGGGCAGCTTCATCTTTCTGTAAAATGGGGCTAATCAGAGCTACATCGTGGAATTGCTATAAGAGCACAGATCACACACTTGTGCCTGGCACTGCACCTGGCATGTGACAAGGTCTCAATAAACAGAAGTATTGCTTGCTATTGGTGTCATGGTTGTCACTATTGGGTTGCTCCCAGCCCAAGGCTTTAGAGAGAAAGGGAGCACCCCCCCGCCCCCTCCTTGGGGATTCAGGCCTCCTGGGTCTGTTCTACCCTTTAGGTAAGCAGTTGCAGAGAGCAGGACCCAGGCCTATCTGACAAGCCCTATGTCCTGGTCCCCTATGTCCAGTGGGTTGTTGGGCCTTATAGATTTGGCTTCCTAAGGATGTCTGATATCTGTGCCCACTTCCCCCATCCACATTGGCCCCATATTGTCCTGCCTCGAGGCCTTCACTTGTGATACCCCGCTTTCCACCTCTCTTTGTCTGAATCTTATCTTGTCTTAAGGTTATCTCAAAGGCCACTCTGCCTGTATGGTTCTAAGACTCTGGCTGTCTGTCTGTGGTCTGTGAGAAAGCTGGGGCCAAGGTGCTGCGCGCACTGA
Source organism: Crocuta crocuta (assembly GCF_008692635.1). Classification (NCBI taxonomy): domain Eukaryota; kingdom Metazoa; phylum Chordata; class Mammalia; order Carnivora; family Hyaenidae; genus Crocuta; species Crocuta crocuta. The sequence continues at coordinate 3,769,935 of NW_027531425.1, read as the reverse complement.
GAGGAAGTAAGTAGGGCGGTGGCATTCTGATGGGGTGCTAAGAAGATCCTGGAATTGCAAGATGACTTTGTTGTGCCAGGGAGCTTGCCAGGCCAGCAGGGTACTATCCCAGGTCAGAGGCAAGAGGGATCACCATTATAGGGGACATTTTTGGAGACTGGATACCGGAGTGGCCAAATTCACTTCTCAAGCTTCTATGGGTATATAGCTCTCCCTTTCTGGACAAGGAGTTTGTGTAAAGCCACTATCTCTCTGCCTATCTTCCTCCCTCCCTCCCCCAATGTGGCTCTTCTCCTATACCAACAAGGTCTACAGAGGAACCTCTCTGAAACAAAAATCTGGCCATTCTTCCTTCACTTTAGAGCCTTCAGTGGTTCCCTGTTTCCCTTAACATAGTATTGCTTACAAGGTTCTGCGAGCTCTGGCTCCGCCTACCTGGCTAGCTTCACCTTACACTTTTCTCTCCTGCTTCCCCTCTCTCCCTTCCTGCAGCCTCACCTGGCCACTTTCAGTCTCCCACAAAGCTGCACCCTCAATTTCCCGCATGTCTTTGTTCTGCTTGGAATTCTTTTCCCCATCTCCTCCCCTGACTGCTTCCTCCTTGGCCACCAGGTCTGCATGTAAACATCACTTTCTCCGGGAGGCCCTTCCTGATACCCACACACCTGTGCTTCCCCTGTATCACTGCACTCTGAATATGTCTGGGTTTCCCACTGGATTGTAAGCGACATAAGGAAGGTCAGGCACACTGTCTTCGCGGCAGCTGATATTTATCCAATGTTTTCCAAACCTGTGTAAGTAGAAAGATCTAGGGTGTTCTTTAGGAACAG
>NW_027531425.1:3728292-3769055 GCF_008692635.1 Crocuta crocuta | reverse complement strand
ACAAAACTACCCTGAGGAGTCTGTATTCTCACAAGGCTCCAGTCAGTCAGACTATTAAGTATATGGTGACTGCCACTGGTATGGACTATATCTGGAGTGACCTGCCTTGCCAGCAGAGGGCACGTACTGAAGGGTTTTTGGTCCCATCAGGTGAGGTTTCATGTGAGTGGGAGGTCTTTCCTAATCACAGCTTTCAAGGACTATCTTGGTCAGTTTGCTTTTCCATCTAAGGTTCCAGCATTGACCTGTCCACCATTTCGCTTGGTGGTAAGCCAGGAAGTTTCTCCACATGGCGCTTAAGATGTTTGGCAAGAAGGGCACTGGTGAAATGGCTTAGGGAAGTGACAGAAGGACTGCTGGGCCTTCCTTTGCACACCCCACTCTCCCAGTCACATCAATTGTTCTTTAGGTTCAGGATTAGGGAGGCTTAGAGCCTTTGTGGACAAAGGCTAGGTTTCAATGACTTAGGTGCCATATACCATGTGGGAGAACCATCCCTCAGGAGACACCCTCCCTTCAAGATAGAAAATTCTAGGAGTAGACCAATGGTCACAGGCCAGTGTGTCTGGTCCCCATGGGACCAGCTACCCAGGGTGATCCAATTTCAGCCCAAGAGACCAGGAGGCAGAAGACCTATTGGTTATCTGCATATTGATAAAGAGATCATAGATGGGATATACCTGTAAAAAGCTAAGATAGGAAGTCTCCCTGTTTTGCTGGGTTGAACTTTTAGATCTTTTTAGAATTTACGTTAGAAGTTCCCATGAAACCTAGGAATCTCTGGTTGTCACACAGACAGGATCACCACCATCTATTTACCTGTTCTGAAAAGCAGCATATCAAGGACTTCAATTATAGTGCATAGAAGCCTTCTATAGGTAATCACCTAAGCAAGAAGTCCCAGGACCTTGTCAGGAGCTTTATCAAATTACTAGGTCTTTGAAGAGATAAGGAGCAAATGATGCTAGGCTTGGGTGACAGGGAGTGGCTTGCATCTTTGAGAGGCATATTCTTTGGTTAGATCCAGAGGGAGAAGATTTCCCTCTGTAAATGGTAGGAACATCCCTACTATATGTCCTTGAACTGGACAGGGTTGGGAAGAATAGTGTCACACCCAAAGCAGGGGAGCTATGCCATCAACTTAAAAGCCTGAGATTGGTTTTCTACAAATGGGCTATGGGTTCAACATTGGGTCTGAGAGGAAGAGTTGGTATTGTAAATAGGAACATATGGCATAAAGGCTGGAGAATTCTGGGTTGGAATGGAGGTGAAACATGGGAACTTGAACAGGTGGGATATAGGATAAGAGGTGGCCAAGTTGCAGCTTCAGTCCTAGGGTACCTCAAAGGCCCTGTTGGGGTCCTGGTTGGCCCAGCTCAGCCCAGTCCCAAACCTTGGTCTGCCATCTTGCCCTGGATTGATCCTCTCCATCCTCTCTTCCACCAGGCGCCTAGATGCCAACCTCATCTCCCTGGTCCCGGAAAGGAGCTTTGAGGGGCTGTCCTCCCTCCGCCACCTGTGGCTGGACGACAATGCACTCACCGAGATCCCAGTCAGGGCCCTCAACAACCTCCCTGCCCTGCAGGCCATGACTCTGGCCCTCAACCGCATCAGCCACATCCCTGACTACGCCTTCCAGAACCTCACCAGCCTTGTGGTGCTGTGAGTGCTGCTCTGCCTCCCACTCCCAGCAGTGTCTTGTTGGGGGCTGCATGTTTACTCCAGAGTTGGGTTGGAAGCCTGGATTGCTTTGCTCTTTTCTACATGTTACTGAACCTTCTGGCCTCAGTTTCCCCTTTGTAAAATGAGGATGATCATCCCCCGTTGACCGCATGGGGATTATCATGAGGAGAAATGACAGTAGAGCTGTGGAAGTGCTCTTACACCATCATCAGAGAGCAGAAATTTAGCTATTAGTTTCTCACTATGCAAATATAATAACTATACCCAGCTAATTGGAATATAAGTCAAGAATCTCTTAAATGATATCTACCGTATTCAGCAATCAGATGGTGCAGTTTGATGCTTTGGCACGAGGATAGGATAAATTCATCTCATTTCCCAGGCCTGGAGAAGCAGAGAAATGCCATCACTTGTAATTAGACACCAAAACCCCATCAGGGTAATTACCTGGGAGATGGTATCCCTGGCAGGAACTGGGAACTGGGGTTACCTCTGCCTCCCCAGTGAGAACTTTAGAGTGCAAATTAGTTCCCAGCTAATTGCTATGAGTGATTGGTAAGTTCATAGGGTAATTACTAAGGGTTTGGAGGTCATGTATAATTGCTTTGGGTTACACATTAATTGCTGGGGAATATATGTGTTAGTGATGCTGCTAGATGGTAACCTTGACTCCCCTACTCTTGAAAATCTCATGTGATTTTCCAAATCAGAGAATGGATGATGCTTAATCCATTTGAAAGATGAAAAATCAGGCACCAATTTGTTTGTAATTCTCTGTCCTACTAGAGAACTGAGATGAATATCCTATGGACCACATTCTTCTATCAGGATGGCCAGTCCGTCTCTCCTTCTGGGAGTCAGTGGGGGCACTTACAATAGGCAAACAGAGCAAGGTGACTGATTCTAGTTTTGGTGACCTCCCTGTGACACCCTGAAGGAATGGGGTCAGATGTCTGCTAGAGACAAGACTGGGAAAATGAAGATCACATGATGGGTCCCAGACAAATGAGCAGCAGCAGACATTCTCAGAACTTCTATATAGGACACTGACGATTCTAAGAAGTGTGAGAACAGCTGCTGCCCTCCAGGTAGGGGCTGACAGTCTAGTTGAAACAGCAGAATAAATATGGGAAAAGACAGCTAATGATGTAATGTAATTTATGCCAAGATAGCTGATGGTAGATACAGGTTCATGCGGAGTAGGAATACTGGTGTGGCTGAAGCAAGTGTAAGGGGTGAGAGGGAAGCCTTCAGGGGGAAGGTGGGTGGCTCCTGGGCCTGGGAAGATGATGAAGAATGAAACAGGTAAAGACAATGACNCTCACACTGTCTCTCTCTCTCTCTCCTAGAAATAAATAAAAATATTAAAAAAAAAAAAAAAGACAATGACAGTGTTCCAAGCAGTGTCATGAAGACAATGAAGGAAGTCAGGATGTTTGGTGGCCGGCGAAGGGGCTAGTCTGGTGGGAGGAGAAGATCCTCTTGCAGAATGTTGGCAAAAAGGCTGGAAAAGTGGGTTGAGGGACTCAGTGTCAGAGCAGGGGGTTTGGCTTTTGTCTGTCACTGAGGAAGGGGAGCTTGAAGGTTTTCAAGCAAAGATGAGAAAGAGGTATTTCAGGAAGACTGATTCAAAGGGATGGGGACAGGGGGACAGTTAAGAGGCTCTCATTTATCAACTGAAGTCTCGTTTAAGGAGGTGGCAGAAGGAACGAAAGGGAAGACATGACTGAAGAATGTTTTGAAGGAAGGATAAATCTAATTTAGAGATTTTCAGAGGGTTCAAGACCAGGGGGAAGGGGAATAAAAAATGACTCCTAAGTCTGGTTGGGAGCCAGGGAACTGGAACGGGTGGCCTGCTGCGGAGGGGTGGGGGCCCCACTGGGCAAGAGGAGGAACAAGGAACTAAAGAAAGAAAACCTACTGGGGCAGGCACAAAGCTGCCCTTTTGCGTGGGGCAGGGCCAGAAACATTACCCCTTTGTCCTGCCTCCAGCTCACCATGACCTGAGAAGGGAGAGGAGGCTGGCAAAAGCTGTCCAGGGACTATGGGACGAGCTATAGAAAGACCCAGGAGGTAAATAAGGAAGTTTGGTTAAACCCAAGTGGTGTCCAAGGGTCTGGCTGGAGGTGTCAGTAAATAAGTGAGGTAGAGGAGAAGGGGTTTCTCTTCAACTGGAACCCAGGGCTTGTATCGGGCTGCTCCTTCCTATCACCACTCTGGCACTGATGGGACCCTGGGGTAGCACTTACTCGGGTAGCAGTGGTGTCACTGGGGCAAATCTTGTCTCTTCATTTGGACTATAAGCCCAACACTCTGCCCCAGGCTGGGCTTCTAGAGGTGCCTAGGATGCTCCAGGCTGAATGAATGATTTGGAACAGCGAGTTGGAACCCTGGAGCTGGATATTTAGTAAGCTGAGATGATGTAGACCAGAGATGCTGGGCGAGGTGAAAGGGGCTGGAAAATGGAGACCATGGTTCAGCAGGAGGCAGAAGAAATGGTAAGAGTTTGGTAACCATCAGGATACTGGAATGGAGGAAATGGGGGAAAATTAAAACCCCTTGGTAAGGGGTTTTCCAGAATGTGAGGCGCTGTGTTTTCCCTATCAGATCAGAAGCTCTGTATGGGAGGGGGCTGTCTCCCTTCGGAACCTGGTGGTGGCGGTGGACAAGGATGGGGAAGGCATTCAGGACCCATGACTCTCAAGACTCCTCATCTCTTTCCATCTACGTTGGATGGGGTCTTCCTGTATTTGTATTTGAACAACATTTTGGAGGCCTGCAGGATTTCTTCCCCTCCTGCGTCATTTCCTTTTTCTGCCTGAAGAGGCTTTTTAATTCTTTAATGTTAATAAATTAACCAGAATATGTTACAGTGCAGAATGCTCTGCGTCCAATTTTCCTGAGACAATGTCTACGTCTGAGCTGCAGATTCCATGCCTTCTCCACTTTAGAGAATTTTCGTCTGTATCGTATGTTTGAATATATCTTCCATCTCATGTTTGGACCCTCTCCCTCTGAGACATCAATTACCCTTGTGTGGAATCACATTTATGTCTTCTACATCAATCCATTTCTGTTTTAGCCTTTTTGTCTCATTCAGCCACATCCACTGTGGCTCTCAAGCTTTTTCTCTGACACACATTCCATTTTCAGCAGCGTTTACCCTGTTCCTTGGCTCAAATTTATTGACCAGTTTTTTAATAATGTAGTTTGGGTCCCCAGTTTGGTTTTGTCATCCACGATGTCATTTCTCTCTCAGTTTAAAAATTTCGTCTTTGAAATATTATTTTGGGAGACTGTTTTGTAGCAGGAGGCCATTGTGGTAAATTCCTTCTGTCCCTCATCCATTAGTTATATTTGTTTCTTGGCTTGGAACTTTACCTGCCTTTTGGGCGCTCTCTTCTTCCCACCCTCCGTCTCCCTGGTACACCCATAATTGCCATGTGCGTTCTTTGTTCTGGCCTATACCTAGAAAGCTGTCAGCTTGTTCTCACTCTATCATCTTTGGGCACCATTGGTTCTCCCCTCCAAGCTATAGTTTGTGGGCTCGTATTGTGGGTAGAGGAGGTTCTATCTGCTTTTCTGTATCCTGGTGGAGGGGTGGAGGTAGGGGGAGTGTCCTCTGAGGGGGAGCCCCGTCTTTGTTAGACAGCCTGGGCTCTGCTTTCTCTGCAGAGTCAGAATGTACTAAATGTGTGAGTTCACTCCCTCCACCCAAGAATTCCCTTGGGCTTCAAGTCATTTCCTCAATTCAGTGAGTAGCCTGGAGCATTTCTTTTACTCCCCTGTTTCACCTGTTTCCTCTGGAAGCCAGAAGTAGGGAGGGGAAAAGAACATTATTTAGATTTGGGGGTTTAAGGGAAATGCTCAGGATTTTGTCTTCTTGCCAGTTCAATTCCTGGAGAAAGGGGGAGATGATTAGGAGTTCCAGAGTTTTTCCTTGATCGCCAGTTTGTGCAGTTTATTTACATTAGCTTATGTCTGTTTCTGCTTTGTTGCTACTTAATATTTGGGCTGGGGGCAGGGGTCCCTGTTTTCGCTATTTTTGCTTATTTCATTAGGAATTAGGAGAAGAACATTTGTCACTTATTTTCAATTAGCTATTTACCTTGGAGGTGTCTTCCAAACAGAAGATCTCTTACCTCTCCCCAACCTGTGTGCACTCTGGCCACGCCCTCCACCGTCCTGTACACACACGTGCTCATTCGCAGCTCCCCACCTTTGTTCCCCCCCGTTCACTCTGCCTGGAATGTCTTTCCCTCTGCCTGTCCAGATCATCTATCCTTCAAGATCCTGCTCTGGATCACCACCTCTGTAAAGCCTTCCCTGACTCTGGTCTCACAGTCTCCCATCTCCGAGCCTGTCTACAGCCCTCTCCAGCTATAACAGAAAGCTTAGCCTTTAATTATATGTTGTCTGCAGCGGTTTGCTGTTGGCTCCCATAAGTGCGTCTGGCCACTGAGTCAGGCAGGCTGGGTCCTGGGGAGCAGGACCGTAGAAGAAGCCTCAGACTGGAGCCCTCCTGACATCAGGCCTCTCTCCAAGAGCTTAGCGGGAGCCTGCCTTAGCCTTGGCCTCGGGCGCTCCTCTCGCATTTTCCTTCAATAGGCAGTTAAAACCTTGAAGCCCATCATCGATCCAGCCTTGGATATCGTTAACTTCAGAAGTCGGTCTTGGCCAATCATTTTGTCCCTGGAGTTAAAGGGCTGGACCACTGGGGTCACTCTGTCCATGCTTCTGCCTCCACTTTGCTGCTTAAGCCACCGTCTGCTCTCCAACCCTCCACCCCCGCCCCCGGCCCGATGCTGTGGGCGACCATTCTGACGTGCCTTTCTTTCCCACACAGGCATCTTCATAACAACCGCATCCAGCATCTGGGGACCCACAGCTTCGAGGGGCTGCACAATCTGGAGACACTGTGAGTTCCCCGGGCCTGTGGTAGGGCTCTGTCCTGGGGAGGAAGGCCCAGAGGCCCGCAGGAGGGAAGGGAGGCTGGCCCCAGGAGAAGCCAGCAGGCCTGGGGTGCCGGGTCTGGCTCCAGGCCTGCTCCTCTACATGCCCCTCCCTGGCATTTTCTCCAGGATGTCACACCGAATGCATTCCAGCCTCCTGCAGGTGGGCGGAATGTGCCCTCCGGGAGATCAGGGTGGCCCACAGAGGGGGCATCTAGGATGTCTGCCAGCTGAGACCGCCGAAATAATGAACGCTGTAGACAGGGGAGCCATAAGAATGAGGATATTGAGCCTGGGGAATGGAAGGCTTGGGGGTGGGGCTGGGGCTGACTTGATGGCAGTTTTGACATCTGTTTAAGAGAGGCTGCTGACAGAAGGGAGGGTAATACCGTGGAGTCATGCCGGTACAGTTTGCCAGTTGATCTAACTAGCTAAATGATTAATGGGGAGATGGCCCATTCAGTACTCCGGCCTGACTATAAAAAGCACCCAAGTTGTTGACTCTTAAAAAGCCATATTATTCACACATCATCATCCTGGAATTCAGTTCAGGTCAGCATGCACCCAAACCCTCCCATCATTTCCTCTGGAGTCCCGCCAGCCCCCACAGAGTGGGCTGAGTGGGCCCCATTTGAGCAAACAACTGGCTGGGCTCTCTAAGTCCGCCGGTCATGCCAGCTGGGGTCCCGCAGCTGCCCTGGGGGAGAGCTGGCTGCCACGGCCACCTGGTGCAGGCCAGCAGCACCCTGGAGGGAAGGACCCCTCCGCGTCACCAGGCGTGAGCCCCTGAGGTTGGGGCTGGGCTCACGGTGTCAGGGGCATGGCCACAGTGCCTTTTGCCTCCCCTTCTCCACTTCCTCCCTCCCCACCCGACCCACAAACACATACCCGAGCTCCTGAGGTGAGAGATTTTCAAGAATCCAAAGCAGCCCAGGAGAAAATGCTGGGAGACAAGTTGTGACCTGAGGAAGCAACGGTTTGGGGAAAACCATTTGGCAAATCTAGCCCAGGAGGCCCGAGCTGTCTGCATTTGTGGTTGTGGAGGGGAAGGGGAAGGGGGAGGCCGGGACAAATGCTCCGCTCCTCTTCCCTGTGGGCGGGAGACCCAGGAGCCTGGTTGCTCTCTGGGGCTCGGCCTGAAGCGCGAGAAATGGCAGCACTGGGTCCAGCTCTCCCCATGTCCTCACCCTGTCGCTGACTGAGTGCCCGGGAGTGGCATGTGGGAGGATGTCCCCCAGCCTGGGGTTGGGAAAGTTGGAACCTCTCCCTACCACCGTGCGTGACTTGGGCTCTGTATGTCTCTTCTCTAGCCTTCAGAGACAGCTGGGCAGTTCAAACTGGACACTCTAGCCTGCTCCATCAACATACTAGAAAATTGAGGCCCAGGGAAGTGAAGGGTGGCATATCCAGAGTTACTTCCTCAGTCAGGGACAGAGCAAGATCTAGAATGTGTTAACTGAGAAAATGCTGTGAAAGTTCTTAGCTTAATACTCTGCTCTCCTTAATCATCTGAGTTGAATGTGAATTGTGCAAGCCTACTGGGTGCTAGGTATTTGGAGGGTCCAAATGTAAGGGATGGCCATTGTCCTCTTAAGACCCACACCCTTGTAGCCACCCTCCCTTGGGGGACACAAGAGTTTTGGAAGCGGTGTTTGGAGGTACCAGGCATCAGCAGAGCAGGAAGGGGTCCAGTGTTATCTGCCCTGGAGCATGGGGGGCTGTCGGTTCTGCTGGGAAATCCACTGGGGAGGGGACATGTATACTGGGTGTGGGTTGGCACCTCTAAAAAGCCACCTAGCAGCTATTTCTTCACCTTTGGGGCACACTGCCTAATTCTTTCTCAATTAGCCACTGGATGGCTGCGCAGGGCATTTGGCTCAGCTGGTGCTGGCTTAAGTACAAAGCAATCCTGCCGCTAAGTGCCCCCTGTACCTTTCATCTGGGAAAGTGCTTGGCTCGGTCACACAAAGCCCAGGGTCTGCACCCACTGTACAGATGGGACAGGCAAGGCCAAGAGACAGGAAAAGGTTTCCCGGCTTTACACTGTGGAGGCAGAATGACCTCATGACCAAGTCTATCGCTCTGAGCATCAGACAGCCTGAGGTGCCTTGCCAGTTCTGCCAAATGTGTGACATTGGTCAAGCCATTTGCCTTCGTGAGTCTTCGTTTTCTGATCTGCAGTATAATACCACTAGTCACACTGATCTTCTGGAGTTGGCATGTGGATTAAATGAGATGATGTGCGTAAGGTTCATACAGAGCCTGGGAAACTGGGTTAGGCACCTGCCCTGCACTCTGTTCTCATTCCCACTCCCTCTTCTGAGGGCCTCAGTCTCAACAACACCCCTCCCCTCCCCACCCTTGAGGGGTAAGTTCTTCTTCCAACTTTTGATCTCCAATTAAAAAGGGGGAAAGTGTGTTCTTTATCCTCTATCCCCCAGAGCATTTTCTGGGGAGCCTGTAGGGGCAGCCAGATGTGGAAAGGGGGAGGAGTGGCTGGGAGAATAAAAGGAGAGAGAAAGATAGTCAAACGTTTTAATTGTTGCATAATTGGCACACTTTGCAGCCTCAGTTATTACTTTGGAGCTTTTCATGTGAGCGTCTCACTGGAAGGGTATTTCTCCCTCGGGCCCCGTAAATCTCTGCCATTTAGACCTCTCTCATCTCTGCAGCGGAGGGAAGATCAAACCCCCCTGGCCCAAACCGTGGTTTGGCTCTGTCTGCTGGCTTCTCTCAGGGGGGAGAGCGGCACCAAGCCATTCCACCTGGGGAGGGGGGGTCAGGTACAGGCAAGCGTGTACGCACGTGGTCCCACAGCCACCCTGTGCCACACACAGCAGACTGTGCATATGCACAGTGCACGCACCAGGTGGCTCAAGCCTTCCATGCCCTTCACCCCGCATAGACGCTCCCACCTCACACCCCAGCACAGCACACAGACACTTGGTGCAAACTCACCCACAGTAACATGGTCTGGGTTACGGCCTCGGCTCTGTGGAGGGTCCCACTCCCACTCCGCAAGCTGGGCCAGCCGGGGCCAGTAGCCTCACCTCTGTGGGCCTTGCTTCCCCCTGTCTGCACAGTGCGCTACTGCAGAGCATGAGCAGTGAGGGAGAGGAGCATGTGCCGTGTTCTCTCTTTTACTCTCTGAAAGAGCCAAGCAAACCCAAGTGATTTGGACAGGGTCCAGGGTCTGTGCTGCCCTGTCTCCTACTGAGCAGAGCAAAGCAGGCAGACTCCAGTGGCCCCAGGCACAAGCCTTGCTGCACCGTGAGGGATGTCAGGGAGAGGCTCCGGGACCTTGCTCCCATTTTTCCGGATACCCTCATCATCATCCCAGACCTAGCTGAGAAACCTCAGAGGCATACAGGTCTAACTGGACCCTGCACCCGCCACCTCCATTCTGCTCCCGCAGTGAGGACATCGCATCACTGTTGGGAAGTTCAGAACCAGAGATGAGCCAGCTCTGAACCCTTGAGGTATGGTTTCTTTCACTTTCTGGATCAGACCAAACTTGGAGATTTGGGATGAGGTGCCCAAGTTTCTATGGTTTGCTTGTAAACGTGATGGTAAGTCACTGGCACCCAAACCCCTTGGCCCCTAATGACTGCTCCACTTCACGCTAACTCCTGTGAGGGCAGATTCTTTACAGGATTTCCCAGGTTGAGAAATAAGAGAAAACATGACCAGGAATGATTCTGAGAAGGTTCTCCCCCGAGGTCTGGGGACCTGAAACCAGGCCCTCATGCTGTTAGGTCGGTACCTAGAAATTCCTGCTTAGAGGCCACAGGGTGCTATTAAGGTGCTATCAGATCATGATCCTTGAATCCCCAGTTATACCTACTAATAAAGTCTGTGCAAAAAAGAGGGGAAAGCCTAGCAAATGCAATTACTACCCAAAGGGACTGCCCCCACTCCCTAGATCCGGGAATTGGATGTCTGCATCTTAGCTAGAACTCAGAGAAGTGGGGCCTAGAATGGATCTAGGAGACAACAGTACCTCACCTCCCTCATGTCTGGATGAGGATATCTGGGCCCTATTACAACCTCATTAAACACATCAGACCCTATTGGAGTGGCCGGACCTTTCCAATAGAAATTGGAGCCCAAGAGGGGAGCCCGGGGTCACAGTGGAACAGAAACCTACTGGCTCTAGCTCCCTCTATAAAGCAAAACCAGCATTCAGCTGAGGTCTGGGAGGAGAGGAGGGCAAAGCAGGAATTTATAGGATTCTGCCTTACACTACAAAGTTGTGCATTCCATGCCCCAGAGGTCTGCTTCCGCAGAATATTTTTACCTCAATAGCCACTGTGCTGCACACTGCTCCCTTGTCTCCATGTCAATGAAACCACCCACCCCAATGGATTTTGCTCTAACTTGGTCATGAGAGTATCTGACCACCTCTCAGTCCAGGGCACGATGATCAGCCTTCAGCTGGGACGGAAAACCAGGCAGGTTTCCACTGGAGGCTCTTCCAGGGCTCAGGGGCATCCTGGAGTAGAAAGAGGACTGAACTTGAGTCAGCACACCCACATTCAGATTCTGGCTCTGCCACCAGCGTGTGACGCATCCATGTCACCTGACCTCTCAAGAGCCTGTTTCTATAGATGGAAAATGGGGGTGATGTTTTACAATTCACACAATGATATTTACAGGGCCTAGAGTACTCTACGTGCTTAATTTGTGTTGGCTTTCTCTTTCTGTCCTCCCATTTGATGCTGAATAGACAACAATGGGCCTTTTCCCCCTGCCCAAATTAATTTAATAGCTTTTCTTCCTTCCTTCCTTCCTTCCTTCCTTCCTTCCTTCCTTCCTTCCTTCCTCCCTCCCTCCCTCCCTCCTTTCCTTCCTTTTCTTTTTTTAATATTTTTCCTTCCTTCTTTCTTCTCATTCTCTCTTCTCCTCCTCTTCCACCTCTTCATTCTTCTCCTGACAGTGTGTCTTAAGGTGGCGGGCAGAGTGTTGCCCGTAAGTGTCATTTCATAGCCATCCATGGTGTGACTCATCTCCTCTATAGGGTGTATGGGAATTCCATGGAGTCAGGGCATGGCTACTAGATTAGTTTCCTGTGGCTGCCATAACAAATTTACCACAAATTTTGTGGCTGAAGAAAACATCAGAAATGTATTCTCTCACAGTTCTGGGAGAGGCCAGAAATCCAAGGCAGTGCTGGGTCCTTCTGGAAGTTTGAGGCAGAATCTGTTCCCTCCCTCTCTTACCTTTGGCGGCTGCTGGCAACCCTTGGCATTCCCTGGCTTGTCAATGCATCACTCCAACCTCTGCCTCTGTCTTCACACGGTCTTCTCCATGTCTTCTCTTATAAGGACACTTGTCATTGGATTTAGGGGCATCCTGTTAATCCACAACGATCTCACCTCAAGATCCTTACCTTAATTACATCCGCAAAGGCCCCTTTTCCAAATAAGGTCATATTCACAGGTTCCAGGGGTTAGGACTTGGACAGATTTTTGAGGGGGCTACAATTCAACCCACTATGGCTACCCACTGGCAGGCTCCACGGCAGAGTGCTCCTGGGCAGGGAGAATGGGGGGAGCAGAGGTTCATATGAATCTTGTCAATTGTCTTGCTAATCTTAAGGCAAGTGCTGACCATCCCACCGATAAATCCCCACAGTTACGAGAATCAAAGTTTGTTTAAAAAGGCCAATGGGTCTCATATCTCACTTATCCTCACCCCTAACCTCTCCTGCAGCCACTCATTGAGGAAAACGAGGGAGGAATTGTGTATCCTTGTGTTACAATGTGCGAAAATTGATGCAGAGAGTGGCTGACTTCCTCAAGACCATTCAGTTCATTAAAAGCCAGGACGAGAACCCGAGTTTCTCTGCCTTTGGCCTGACTTCTGTCCATCAGACCCCACTGCCTCTCCAGGCTAACCCTGTAAGAATTGAGGAACTCTGTCCTCACCAGTTCTTAATCATGTTACATTTGTGGGTTTATTAGCTGCAAATTTGTGGGGTTTTGTGGCTTATAGAGGAATTTATTGTTCCATATAAAACTTTTTTTCTGGCTTTCCACACAGAACCGCTAATGACTTCTCACAGGCAGAAAATCGAGCTGCCCAGTGAGTTTGTCTTGTGTTCTAATACCAATAGTTCTTCCTGGTACAACATTCCCTTTCCCATCACCCTGGTGCTTGGGGTAGCCAAGGTCGCCATTCTTGTCACTGCTACCCTTTCCTCCTCTGCTAGCAATGGGGTCAAAGCTTCTGCTCTGAACTTCTGCCACTCTCACAGGCCCCCTGGCTGGCCCATCTGCAGCAGAGGGTGATGGGAGGTTAAGGGAGAAGGGTGGGGAATTGGGCACTGATGACGCCCCGGGAGAACCTCTTGGTAGCAGGTTCTTTGGTAGACACCATGGAGACGACATGAAGACGTTCAGGTCTGGCCCTTAATATCTATGGGAAAGAAGAGCTGCTGAGAATTAATAATTATCACTTTCTTGTCTGTTTCATTAGATTTTCTCATTTCATAAATATCTATTGAGTTTCTAGTATGTCCTAGGCCACCATTATGACCACTAGGGGAATATTTATGAACAAGAAAAATGCAGCCCCTGCTATCACAGAGACTGAAGGGTCCTAGACCAGGAATCCTGAGTTCTCTCTTTTTTTTTAAGTTTACTTATTTTGAGAGAGAACGTGCACAAGCACAAAAGCATGAGCATGGGAGAGTCAGAGAGAGAGGGAGAGAGAGATAATCCCCAGCAGGCTCCATGCTGTCAGCTCAGAGCCCCACATGCAGCTTGATGTCATGAACTGTGAGATCATGACCTGAGCCGAAATCAAGAGTCAGATGCTCAACCGACTGAGACACCCAGGTGCCCCAGGAGTCCTGAGTTCTTTTTAACTTATTACTAGTGTACTGTTCCCAGCATTCTGACCGCACTCTGACCTCATCACCCTAGCTTCCTAGAATCTGCCTACTTCTCACCCCTCTACTGCTTTATGCTGGTCTAAGCCAACATCCTTCTTTCACCTCATCACTCTGCCTTCATTCTTGCCATTCTACAATCTATTTTCAACACAACAGCCAGATGGACTCTTTTTTTTTAATGTTTACTTTTTTATTTTTGAGAGACAGGGAAAGAGAGTGAGCAGGGGAGAGGCAGAGAGAGAGGGAGACACAGAATCTGAAGCAGGCTCCAGGCTCCGTGCTGTCAGCACAGAGCCCAATTCGAGACTTGAACCCACGGACCGCGAGATCATGACCTGAGCTGCAGTCAGACACTTAACCGAGTAAGCCACCCAGGCGCCCCTAGACAGTCTCTTTTAAAATACAAATTAGGCCACCTTACTCTTCTTTTCAAAACCCTCTGGTGGCTCCCCATCGTAATCCTGGAAAGAAGCCAAAGTTCTACAAAGTTCTGGAAAGAAGCCTACAAGTTCTGCAAGGTCTCAGGTGATGTGACACCCTGCTACCTCTCTCGCCTCTCCCCTCCCTCAATCTACTCCAGGCACAGTGGCTTCCTTGGATACACTAGATAGATATGCTCTTTGCACTCACTGTTTCCTTTGTCTGGAATATTCTTTCTACAATTATCCACCTCCTTCAAGACTTTGCCCAAATGTCACCTTTGTAGTGAGGTCCTCCTTGATCACCATTTTGCAACCACTTCCTATCACTTTCCATCTCCTTTTCCTACTTAATTTTCTCTATAGTACTCACCAATCTGATATTTGTTATTATTTATTTATTCATGTTGTTTGTTTGTTATCTGTCTCCCACCTTTCCATGAATTTTTTAAATGTTTATTTATTTTTTTGTGGGGGGGGGACAAGCAGGGGAGGGGCAGAGAGACAGGGAGACACAGAGTCCGAAGCAGGCCCTGTGCCCACAGCAGAGAGCCCAAAGTGGGGTTCTAACTTGGGAACCGCGAGATCATGACCTGAGCCAAAGTCAGATGCTTAACTGACCGAGCCACCCAGGCGCCCTCTCTGTGAGTTTTTGTAGCACCTGACACAGTGCCTGGCACAGCGAAAGTGCTCAATAAATATTTGTTGAACAAATTAATGGATATATAGCCCCTGACAAGTCTCTGCTCCTTTCTGAGCTTCAGTTTCTCCATCTGAACTATGACAGCATTGGACTCTCCAGTCTCTAAGATTCATCCCAGCTCTGGTCATCCATACTAAGTGCTGTGCAGAGTCTCCAGCCCAGACGTCTTCTACTACAGATGGAGAAACTGAAGCCCTGGACATGGGCTGAACACACCGGCATGGTCCCTCATCCTTGCCTTGGGGCAAGGTCCCCTGCCCATCGCCCTGTGGTTGAAGCTCAGGACCCTGACATTAGACCAGCGAGTTGAAGTCACGAGGACAAAACCTCAGGCTACATTCTGCTCAGGCCAGGGCAACCTCAAAGACTTCAGGTCCCCTGCATTAACAGGCCCATGACATCCAGGTGAGGGAGGTGCTGCCCAAGGGTCTGCCCACATCTAGATGATGGGCTCCTATTATACCATTCCTAAGTGTGGCTAAGGCTTTTCGGGGGAGGGTGGTGAGGATATGAAATGTCTACACACCTTGTCTACACCTTCAAAGAATGTGGGAGAAGACTTAGGTGGAATGTGATGATTGTCTTTGAAAGACAGATTACACATAATTGATGGTCTTCCGGCTGACAGGATGAAGGCCAAGGGAGGACATAAAGGTGGTGCTCTAGCTTGGGATGAGGAAGGCTTACTTAACCTGCAGAAGAGCCCAGCGTGGTGGTGCCCTAAATGCCCAGCATAGTTGGTGAGCCCTGCCATTTGCATGGTCCAGGTAGAAACTGGATCCCTCTTCCCCTGGAGTCTCAGAGATGAGTCCTGCGTGGGGGCAGATTGGACTGTTACCTTTTACCTCCCTTCCAGTGCTGGGTTTCTCTGATCCCAGGTGCTTCATTGGGGCAGGGCAACAAGTAATCTCAGTGTCAGAGATCGGCGACTTTCATTAAAACTGGTGCTGCTATTGCTTCGGGTATTTTCTGAATTTTCTTTCTGGTGGAGAAACGAGCGTAGGTGGAGGGAGGGTAGGAGGAAGCTGTGTCTGTATCTCTCAATAGAAACTAATGACAATTTTACTAATTGCTGCATTTATTAATGGGTGGCCTTTTATGTAGGCTGTTTAGAAAGTAAAACAATGCTATTACTCATAAAGTCTTTGTTGGTTCCTGGCTCGCCAGGTTATCTGCCCCAAGCATGTGGAGTCAGATGGAGATAAAGGTTCAGTCTGCAATACAGGAAGAGCAATTAAGTCATGTATCCATTGTGCCTGCCCGCCTTTGTTACGGGCCTTTGGGAGATAAAAATGGTTCATAGTTTACAATCAGAAACGTCTGTGTTTTGTGTTTCACACTGGGGAGCTAGGCTCACCCACATTCCTCCATGTGCCCTTATCTGTGATCTCTTAATAAACATAAATACTAGCCTTGAGAATAAAAGTGTAAGCGGAAGCCCAATTAATTATATTAATCTTCCTTTATTGTTGTGAAAAGTAGATAGACCAAGTTGTGTGCCTGCTGTTGCAGTGTCTGATGAATAGAAGTGTCTGTTCTGGTGTTTAGTGTCTAATAAAAGAAAGAGGGGGAAAGAATTGGCATTATTTGAGTATCTAGACCAGGCTCTGGACCAGATGAACAGAGTAGCCCTAAGTAATGAGCCTCCCTGATGTACAGGTGAGGAACAGACTGAACAAAGTTAACTGACTAGTTCAAGGTGATCCTGTTGGTACACAGAGGACAAAGCTGTTTCATTCTAAAACACATAACACACAAATAAACATCTAGCCTCATAACCAATGGGCTTTGACATGCTTATTAGCACCCAAAGAGACTCCCACAGGAGTTTCTTCCATTGGAAGGAAGTATGGGTCCCCCCCACCTCATTTATCCTTCTTCCCACTCTCCCTAAAACTTTTTTCTCAGCCCAGCTACTTGGAGCCTAGCCAGGCTGCAACTGTGGGTGGTATCTGGAAAAGATGTTAAACCAAGAGCCAACAGGCCTTGGCTCTGGGACTTCCAGTGATTTACCTCCTGTCTCTGAGCCTCAGTTTCCTTATCAATAGAAAGAAAGAGTGAACAAGATGACTGTTAAATCCTGCCAGCTCTGTGCTCTGAATCCATTGTGAGGCTCCCCAGAGATCTCAGGAGATGGCCATTCCTGCACAGTCAGATGGAATGGAGAACACTGGGGATGTGGGTCCTTGAGCAGCTTGGGGCACCTGTTTAGCTACTTTTACTGATTGTGTGGCTCTACCATCAGTTTCAACTGGATTTGGCTGGAAGCAGCTGAGCAGATGAACGAGTGTATTAGCCATGGACAGCTGCAGCCTCTGGACTGAATTCCTGCTGGAGCTGGAAATGGTTTTTCCTTAACCTCAGCCCTTCCCTGTCTGCTCCCAGCTCCTGGGAGCAGCATACAGAGTAATGAACTCTTCTGGGCTTCTGGCTGATTCTGGGCTATTAAAGATAATAAACTATAAAGCCATGAATGAGTTTTCCAGCGGAAGTTTAGGGCATCAGAAAGCACCCTGGAATGCAGGAATCAGACCAAGTCAGCTTGCGGTCTGACGCAGGTCTTTCCTGCGATCGCCAAGAGGCTGCATGTTGGCTTCTGATCCACAGGGGGTGAGACACTGCCCCAGTGTGGCCAGCCACAAAGGCCAAAGCAGCTCTCATCTCCAGGCCTTGACAGTGGCTCAAATGATCATCCTTGACAATGACTATACACATATATGGCCCTGTGCCTGAGCTTTGGGAGACTCAGAAGGGAGCTCACATGCTTCCTGATAGTTGCAAGCTTCCTGTCTCTTGGGGAAGACACTATGTACACAGATAACCCCATTCTGGACTCAAACTGCCTGGGCTTCAGTCCCAGCTCTTTCATTCGTGGATCAAGTGATTGCTTCTCTTTGTGCCTCAGTTTCTCATCTGCAAAATGGAGATAATAATAGTATCTACCTCAAAGGGTTGGCATGGGAATGAAATGAATTAATATATATAAATCACCCAGAATCGTGACAATTACATAGTAATTACTATGATTATTATCGTTACCACCACCACCGCTACCACTATTATTATTCTAATATTAGGCATGTTTCTGGAGAAAACATCACAAAAGCTCTGAGAGAGTGAGTGATTCATTCTGACTGCAGGGATGGGGGTGGGTGCATGAAGGAAGGTATATTTGAGCCTGACTTCAAAGAGAGCTAGGATTTCGACATCTAAGGCTGGGGTTAAGGGCATCCCAGGCTGCGAGCCTGAAGGGCACAAGGAAACACAGAAGGCTGTGAAAATACATGGGGGCTGAGATGGTAGCTGGAGCTGAAGATGACGTATAGCATCAGAGCCCGTTGAGGAATTTGAACTTTGTTCTGTACATAATGAGGAAGCCTTTTCAGATTTCTCAGCAGAAGAGTGACACAGTCTGTTTGGCATTTTTAAAAGATCTTTCTGGCAGATGTGTAGTAGCTAAGAGTGTAGACTCTGGACTCACACTGCCAGTGTTCAAATGTTGGTTGTGATGGTGAATTAGTTAAGGTAGCTAAATAGGTCAAAGCATATATAATGGCTCAAACACAATAGAAGTTCATTTCCAGATCATGTAATAGTCCAAAGAGTTTGTTTCTTCTTGGCAAATGGCCCTCCTCCATATGGTGATTCAGGAACCTGGCTTAGTATCTTGCTATCCCTATGCACTCACTGTCTTTGGCACCTAGCTAGTGGAAGAGTAGAGGATCCATGGAGGAGACAGGCAGGCTATTTAAAAATCCTGCACTAAATGTAGGATATGCTACTTCTGCCCACCTTCAATGGGAGAACACACTTACTGCAAAGGAGCCTGGGGTATACACTCCAGCCACATTCCTGGCTATTCCTCCTACTACCATAGGATAGTGCTGTCCAACAGAACTTTCTACAATGATAGAAAGGTTCTAAATCTGTGTTTCCAATATGGTAGCCACTTGCCACATGATATACCGAGCACTTGAAGTGTCACTAGTGAAACTGAGAGCTGAGCTTTTATTTTACTAACTTGTAATTAATTTACATTTAAACAGCTATACATAGCAAGTGGCTATGGTATGGGGCTTTGCAGAGAAAGGGGAGGGTGGATTTTGGTGGACAGTGCTTCTAGCATAGCTGTTTAATAATTGGGCAGCTTATTTAACATCTCTGTGTCTCTCTTTCCTTAACTGTTTAATGGGTATAATAGTGGTATCTACCTCTTAGGCTGTCATGAGGATTAAGAGATCATTCACGCATAGCATTTAGTGCCCAGCACATAATCAGTGCTCAGCCAAGGTTATCTTATGGATGACTTGGAGGCAGTGACTCGAGTTAGGAGAGTATACAACAGTCCAGGGAGACAATCCTCTAGCGTCACCTCCAAATATTGTCCTTTGCTCAACTAAACCATGCCACTTACTCTCCAAACTCCACAAAACATACTTCCTTTCAACCATTCTCTCTCTGATTGACCAACCTATCCTTTCCTTCTCTCTATCTATTGAAACCTTGCCCCACTGTCAGGATCTGGCTCAAATGCCACATCTCCATGAAGCCCTCCATGAAGTCTCCCCAGCTACATGTGATCTCCGAAGGTCCTGAGGCATTGTGTATTCTTCAGCGCCTGCCACCTCATGTCAAGGCCCCTCATCTGGTTGTCTTGTGCATTTGTCTGGACAAGACTATTTCTTATGCATCTCTCTACCTTCCGCTTTACCCAGCAGAATTCTCTGCATATTTTGAGCAGGCAACAAACATCCGTTGCACGGAACTGAATCCATAAGGGGCGAAGAGAGTTGTAAAGAACTGTTCCCTGGATGGTTAGAGCCAGAGGTTATATCTACCCAGCACCAAATGAAGCAGGGCTTTGCCAATTGCCCAAGTCATTGAATCTGTGTAGGTATCCAAATGGGAAAATTCAGGCCACCTCACTGGCATGTAGTTTGCAGAATTCCTTGTGACACTTGCACAGTTTTTATTCTCCACGTGGCTCACAAAAAAATGGCCTTTTAGTTCACATGCCTTTTACTACATGTCTTTTCCCACTGCCTGTCAGGCCATTTCTGGAAGAATTCCTGACCAGAAACTGCAAAGGAAAGCTGGAACCCCTCACTTTAGCTGTCTGGACATGAGTCAATGAACTGTATAAGGGCTCAGTGGTAGCAAAATCACAGGGAACCTGTCGTCCCATGGCCTCTGTGGCCCTGGGCAAGCCTGACAGTGCCCCTCAGGACTATCTTGTACCTTCCCTGACATCAACTTCAAAACCTTAATTTGTTCCGCCAAATATCATAGATACTCTTAAGAGTCCATTAATGCTCTTCATTCATTAATTTATCTAGACCCTTTCATTTATTCATTCAACAAATATTTGTTGAGCTACTGTTCTGTGCCAGTAGTTTGGTGTTTAGACTATGAAACAAGGTTTCTATTTTCAACCTTCATTCTAGTTGGGTGGGAAGAAATTTAATGAATATGTCAGATGTCAGAATAAAGGAAAACAGGGTCTCTCATTATCTATCACTACATTTAAAAAAATCACCCAAAAACGTAGTGGTCTAAAACAATAATATATGATTTCTCATGAATCTGGGGATTGCCTGGGCTCACCTTGGGAGCTTTTCTGCTGGGGACTTGACCTGGGCTCCCCGACCAGCGTGCAGTCTGCTAGAGGTTCAGCTATAGCTAAGATGCCTCATGCACGTGTCTGTGAGTGGGGCCTTGGTTCTGGCTGTTGGCTGGCCCTCTCCACATGGCCTTCATTACTCAGGAGCTTAGCTCAGTGCATAGCGGTGGAAGTCTCCCAAAGGAGGGCAGAGGCTGTGAGGCCTCTTGTTTCTTAAATCAGCTCACACCATGTCAGCTCTACCTCATTCTGTTTCGGTCAGTGCCGGACACAAAAAAACCCAGTCTCAGGGGTGGGGAGGCTGAGGCCATTTCTTCTTCTTCTTCTTTTTAAAAATACACTTTATTTATTTATTTATTTAAAATGTTATCTAAATCTAAGTTAGTTATCATATAGTATAATAATGGTTTCAGGGGTAGAATTTAGTGATTCACCACTTACATATCACACCCAGTGCTCATCCCAACAGGTGCCCTCCTTAATGCCCATCACCCATTTAGCCCATTCCCCCACCCAACACCCCTCCACCATCCCTCAGTTTGTTCTTTGTATTTAAGAGTCTCTTACGGTTTGCCTCCCTCTCTGTTTTTATCTTATTTTTCCTTTCCTTCCCCTATGTTCAACTGTTTTGTTTCTTAAATTCCACAAATGAGTGAAATCATATTATATTTGTCTTTCTCTGACCAGCTTATTTCACTTAGCATGATATATTCTAGTTCCATCCACATTGCAAATGGCAAGATTTCATTCTTTTTTCATTTTTTAAAAATGTTTATTTATTTTTGAGAGAAAGAGAGAGAGCATGAGTAGGAGAGGGGCAGAGAGAGAGGGAAACACAGAATATGAAACAGGCTCCAGGCTCTGATCTGTCAGCACAGAGCCCAACATGGGCCTCAAACTCATGGTCTTTGAGATCATGACCTGAGCTGAAGTCGGAAGGTTAACCGACTGCTCTACCCAGGCACCCCAGGATTTCATTATTTTTGATCACTGAGTAATATTCTATTATATATATCATATTTTCTTTATCCATTTGTCAGTTGCTGGACATTTGGGCTCTATCCATAATTTGGCTGTTGTTTATGGCACTGCTATGAACATTAGGGTACATGTGCCTCTTCAAATCAGCATTTTTGTATCCTTTGGAAAATTCCTAGTAGTTCAATTGCTGGGTCGTAGGGTAGCTCTATTTTTAATTTTTTGAGGACCCCTCCATCCTGTTTTCCAGAGTGGCTGTACCAGAGAGGCCACTTAATTGGAGAAGCCACAAGTCCTTTGTGGCTACTTTTCTCCTCCAACTTTATTGACATGTAATTGACATATTGTGTAAGTTTAAGGTATACAACCTGTTGATTTGGTACACTTATGGATTGCAAAATGATAAGACTTGGGACCACTTTAAATGTACCACACAGAGTAAGGGAACGGCAAATGAGGGGCTGTGCTATATTAGAGTGGTCAGACAAGGAAGGCTCCTTGATTTGGGCAGAGACCTGAATGAAGTGAGGGAGTAAGCCATGCAAATATCTGCAGTGCTCCAGGCAATGGGATTGTGCACTAAAGGTCTGAGATCAGGCCAGTGCAATTCTTGGCATTCATGATAACACTGCAACATTAAGGTTTTTGTTTGTTTGTTTTTGTTTTTTGTTTTTTGTTTTTTTTTTTTACAAATAGTTTATCGTCAAGTTGGTTGCAACATTAAGGCTTTAAGTGAAGATACTCTAACGTTACTTACAGGAAATGCAATTCTCCTTGGGCAGCAGTGGAGAATTCCTGAATGGGCTGAGCCAAGTTAAAAGCAGAGGGGAGCACTTGATTTGGAGACATTGAGATATAAGGGTGAATCCTTTACAAAATCTAAGACCAGAAAGGTTCCCTCTTCTCCCCCCCCCCCCCACCTCCATCCTCAAAGCTTGTAACGGGAGTTTCCAGGCACCTTCCACTACCACCTGTGGTAGAACACCAGCAATGTGGAAATTCCCTGGTCCCAACTCCAGTTCCTCTGGTTTCCATGAAAGTGCTTTGCACACAGCTTGCCCTCAGCCTGCTCTCATCATTCCCCTCACATAGTCTGTGGGGAGCCTCTGTGAGTGAATTTGAGTCATTGGAGGGAATGGTGGAGGATTCACGAAGGACTGGAGCAGAGCAGAGCAAAGCAGGAGGGTTTATGCTATAATTACCCAAAATCACCATGGGAGTCTGAGTGTAATCGGGTAATTAGTGTGTGTTGGGGGTGGTGAGGGGGTGCAATTATCCGGCTCACTGGCTGCCAGACTGTTGTCACTGCTCTTCTGGCCCTTGGGCCGGGTTCCTGGCTCTACCTGTGGACTATTAAGTGTAATGACCCTGTCACATAGATGAGCCTGTCATTATCTGTGTGTTAACATGGTATTTACCCACAAAATCTGCCAAGTCACGCTGTGATTAAAGGGCTTCAGCATGGTCCCCTGCCCTGGCATTGAATAGTCCTCTCATGAAAGTTGTCAGGGTAGGGATAGGTTTAAAAGGCTGAGAGAAGCTGGGCTGGGGTCGTCCTGGGGGGGCTCAAGAGGGACACTCTACCTGAGCCCTCCATCCCTCTTATTGCCAAAGCCCAAGACCCATACTCCAGCCACAGGAATCTGGAGACACCAAGACAACTCGGCACAAAATCAGGTACATGTCCATAGGGGGCTAACTGATTGGCCACTGAGTGAAACAAAAGTCAACTTGTTTTTTTTTTTTTTACTATATGTTCACAATAATACCTACAATCCAGCATCACACAGTTTATTCCAGTTTTTTAAATGTTTATTTATTTATTTTGAGAGGGACAAAAAGTGTGCACATTCAAGCAGGGGAGGGGCAGAGAGAGAGAGGGAGCCCCATGTAAGTTCCATGCCACCAGCGCAGAGCCCCATGTGGCGCTCCAACTCACGAACTGCGAAATCATGACCTGAGCGGAAAACAAGAGTGGGATGCTCAACCAGCAGAACACCCGGGCACCCCAAAACAAAAGTCAACTTTAAAGTCTTAAAGGTTGAGGGGCACCTGGCTGGCTCAGTTGGTGGAGCACACACATGACCCTTAATCTCAGGGTAGTGAGTTTGAGCCCCATGTTGGGTGTAGAAATTACTTAAAAATAAAACCTTTTAAAAAAAATAAATAAAATCTTGAGGGTTGATTATCTCTTCTGAAGTCTCTCCTAGGAGCGGTAGGATGGGAATTTGGTCATGTAACATAGAACAAAACTCCCCTGAACATCTTCTGTGTCTCTTTCTCCCTACTTCCCAATCACGTTTTACTGTCTTCCCCAAAATGCAAGCACCCCCCTTTAATGGGGCTCCCCTTCCTTTGGGGCTCCTTTGTCATAGGCAGTTCCAAATCTTTTCTAATGAAAATCAGATTTGTGGGGTGCCTGGGTGGCTCAGTTGGTTAAGCGTCCAACTTTGGCTCAGGTCATGATTTCACAGTTTGTGGGTTCGAGCCCTGCATCAGGCTCTGTGCTGACAGCTAGCTCAGAGCCTGGAGCCTGTTTCAGATATGTGTCTCCCTCTCTCTCTGACCCTCCCCTGCTCACGCTGTCTCTCTCTCTCAGAAATAAATAAAACATTTTAAAAATTAAAAAAAAATCAAATTTGCTCTTCTCTCCCTTCATCCAGTCATGGCCACAAGGATACAAATACAGAAGACCCCTTCAGAGGGGGGAATGAGCAGGGCAGTGAGCACATGTGGGCCAAGAGTTTGCGGCTAAACAACTGTTGCCTAAACAATGCTGTGGTGAACATCCTTGTACAAATACCTTTGCCCGCGGATGTGGACTTTTCTGTAGGGCAAACTCCTGGCCCTGAGGTGACTCTGTATGAGTTTTGTAATTTGAAAAGATGCTGTCAATTTTTGCCTAAAAGATTATACACATTTCAGCTCCCACTGATCATTTATTAGGATGCAATCTCCCCGCTTCCTTTCCAACTTGGATTGCTACTACTTTTTAAAAAAATGCCTCCATTGTTTTCTGATTATACACGTGATACATGTTCATTGTACAAAAAAAAAGGGAGGGGGGAATGAAGAAAAGCATAAGAGAAAATAAAGACTAGCTGTCACGTCATCACCTAAAGATAAGAAGCACTGATCTGTTTTAAAGCATTTTTTTAAATGTTTATTTATTTTTGAAAGAGAGAGAGAGAGCATACATGAGTAAGGGAGAGGCAGAAAGAGGAGACACAGAATCCGAAGCAGGCTCCAGGCTCTCAGCTGTCAGCACAGAGCCTGACGTGCGGCTTGAATCCATAAACAGTGAGATGACCTGAGCCAGTCGGCCGCTTAACTGACTGAGCCACCCAGGTGCCCCAACGCTGATCTGTTTTATAGACAGCAGAGGCCACAGCTAACCAAGGTGGTCACCTGAGGGAACCTTCCAGACTCTCAAGTGCTGGTGACAAGGTGCCCCATTCTTTCCTCTGCCCCTTCCCCAGCCACTGATGTCTCCAAAGGCTTGAGGTATTTTCCAGTGGCAACTATTCCAGAAGGAGTCGGCTCCAGGTGTCTACATCCCTGAAGTGTCTCCTCAAAACAGATCTGCTGCCAGGAAGACGTCCAGCCTGAGGATTCGTGGAGTGGGAATGGAACATGAACATTCCAGAAATGTGTTTCCTGGCATTGACAGCTGGATCCGAAAAGACAGATTGGAAAACACATCTCTCTGAACGATCCCAGAGCCTAGTTTCTCAGGGGCCCTGACGTGCCCTGTGAAGCCACCCTTCTAATGACTGCCCTTGCTTTCCATTCCAGAGACCTGAATTATAATGAGTTGCAGGAGTTCCCCGTGGCCATCCGAACCCTGGGCAGACTGCAGGAGCTGTAAGTCCCTCTGCTGGTGTCTGTGGGTGTCCTTTTCTCCTGAGAACAGGGCCCGAAGCCAGCCCCGGGCCTCCCTCACAGCCTCGTAAAAACTGTAGCCGTGTGCCCTCCCCAGCCCCCAGCACAGGTCTCAGTAGTCACAGACCTCATTAGTTTGGCATCGAGCATTTCCGAGTAGGGTGTCATCAGCAGAAATGGCTCTGGGCCCTCCAAGCCTAGAGAGACACATGGCACAAGACACCTCCTAGGAGTCCGGGTCTGGAGTTGCTGCTGCCTTGGTTGGGGTGTGTCTGGAGACGAATGAGGAGAGGAGCTGGGGGCTGGTTTACTGGCTCAGTCCTCAGCGCCTGATCCCTTGGGGGACATGAGAAGCCCGATTTGGTTCCCCACAGTCACTGCCTATTATTAATCTATTTGAGCACCGACTGTGCCGAGCACTATGCTTGCTACTAAACACAAACAAAGAGTAAGGTAGACCTGGGCTCTTCCCCAAGGACCCTTTAGGGCTGTTGAGGACACAGAGTAAAGCATCTGCCAGGGCAGAGCAGCATAGAGTCAGTATATAATTCTGGCCCTGGTTGTACAGGGGTAGCTAAAATGACTGTGAATCCAGAGTAACATAGAACTTGTGGTTCTAGTACATCTGAGATGAACCTTTTTTTTTTTTTTAATGTTTTTTACTTATTTCTAGGAGAGAGAGAGAGAGACAGCGTGAACAGGGGAGGGTCAGAGAGAGAGGGAGTCACAAACTGAAACAGGCTCCAGGCTCTGAGCTGGCAGTCAGCACAGAGCCCAACGCGGGGCTCGAACCCACGAACCGCGAGATCATGACCTAAGCGAAAGTCGGACGCTCAACCGACTAAGCCACCCAGGCGCCCCACATCTGAGATGAACCTTAAAGGATGGATGGAGTTTAGGTTGCAATGGTGGAGGATGAAGGGAGGCATTTCAGACAGAGGAACCATGGAGGTAGAGACCCAGATGGGAAGCTGAATGGGCAGAGAGATGACCACAGGAGAGCTCAGGCTTACTGGTCCCAGAGGCTCTGGGCAAACAGTCGGAGATCTATTGTGGGTAGAGTGGACTGGATTAAGGGAACCTGAGGCTTGTGAATAGAGCCCCACACTTCAGGCAGCTTAGCATCTTTACTCAAGCCACCACCTGAGACCAGACCAACCCTATGCCACCCTCCCCACCCAGACCAACTGGAGGGAAGAGTCTGAGTGAGGAGAAACTATTGGGAGTCCTCCTCCAATGCCAATGAGTCACCACTGAGTATAGATATGTTTGTGTGTGTGTGTGTGTGTGTGTGTGTGTGTGTGTCTGTCTGTTTCTATCTCTCTCCATCTAGTGAGAGAAAGCTGCTTGAGGACAAGGCCTCTGTCCTATAAACTTCTAAACATCTCAGGGCTTAGCTCAGCACTAGACATGAAGGAGGAGCCGAAAAACATATAAGGAACAAATTAACAAAGGAAGGAGTGGATGGAGAAAGTGGCCTAGGCGGATGGCATGGGCTGGGTGTGGCTTGGGGGACTTGTGGGGAGAGCATGAAGGTGGAAATAATAAGGGCCAGGGAATGCCAGGAAGGCATGAGGAGACACTAGAAATCTCCAGAACCAAAAACTTGGCCTGAGTGTGCTGCTCAGCATGGATGATGTGCTCCTCAGTTCAGCTTTTATCTTGGAATGATCACCCCAAGTAACCAAACCCATAATTCCCAGCTTCCAGAACCCTGGACACTGAGCAGGTAGGTGCCTCCTTCCTCACTTCCGCACGTAGCTGGCCAGTCACTCAACATCCACTGTGTCTCCCTGCCTCTGCTGCTGCTGCCCTTCTAGGTTCCTTAGTCTCCAGGCCTGGAGACCACACCGGCCTCCATTCAGGGGCATCTCTTACCTCTGGGACCCTCAGAAGCTCTGCTTTTCCCAGACACACTCAGCTTTCTCCTTGGGGACCCTGTGTAAAGGAAGCCTCTCCTGGGATCCAAGCTCAGCCTCTGGCTCCCAAGTTGTCCCTGCTTGCCACCCCCATGCTCTCTGAGGCTCCACACCTCACGCCTTTCACAAGTGTCAGAAAAAGGGTGGGTGTGCTCTCGAGTAAAGTGGAGACATCACAGGCAGGAGGTATACCTGGAATCTGGGCTGATGTCTCTTTGGTCTATGGCCTTTCTAGTCAGCTTTCTGGAAGCTTCCTGGAGTTCCATCTCTCCCTCTCCATACCTTTCTCCAAGTCCACACTGACGGTATTTCCTTCCAGGGGGTTCCATAACAACAACATCAAGGCCATCCCAGAAAAGGCTTTCATGGGGAACCCTCTGCTGCAGACAATGTGAGTACTCACTCCTCCCATTTCTTGGTGCTGAGCAGTGTTTGGGGGACAGGCTGGAGAGGCAGAACTCTGAGAGGGGGGCCTTCCCCCGTGTGCTCTTTCCTGCTGCCAAGGGAGGAGAAAGCAGAGATCTACCTGGGTCTCAGCTCAAAGGGCCGAATAACTGAATTTAGCATTTGGGTCTTTTTCTTCCAGACACTTTTATGATAACCCAATCCAGTTTGTGGGAAGGTCAGCGTTCCAGTACCTGCCTAAACTGCACACATTGTAAGTTGGCCCCTAGAGCCTGCCACCATCTGGACTTTGCCCATTCCTCACTCCTTCCCACTGCCTCCTTGCTCCAATCTGCAGGTGTCTCACCCACAGGGCACAGCGCTCACTGGCAGGCATGGTCTCCTTCGGGGCTGTGGCCTCTGCTGGGCTCAGGCTTATTCCCAGCTCTGGCTGTACTTAACAGCCTCCCTTCACCTCCCTGTGGCTTCTTCCCAGATCCCAAGTGAATGAAGCGGCCATTCTCCATAGTCAGGGAGTTTTGTCTGGCCTCTTCAGAGCCCTGCTCAGGGCAGCTGTTCCATAAATACTTGCTAAGGAACCAAGGACTGGGATAAGAGTCTGGTTCTCCAGTGACCTGGGAGTATGAGTCCCTCGGCCCTTTGTGGCACCATCTTTATTATTTTGGGCCTGAAGACATTCCCTTGTTTCCTCTCTCCCATTGTGTTAAACCGCAGCCCAAGTCCCACTTCTGAAAAAAAAAAAAAAATTCCACGGATTACATTCCATTACAGTAACATAACTAACATCTCTAAAGCACATACTCCCTTTCATGTATATTATCATGTCTCTTTGTCTCCTTAGCCCTGTGAGGTGAGTGGTATTAGTACAGTTTGTAGACGGATCCTGAGCTCCCAGACCCTGCTCAGCCTTGAACTAGAACCCTTGACTCCAGATCCTAGGCTCATTTCTGGACCCTACATTGCCTCCTTATGGTCTGATGGCACCTATTTTGCTCTGCTCCTGTTGGGTGCAGACCTGTGTGGCTTCACGTCCTCATTGAGATAGAGGATGATGGGGAGGGGAAAAGCCATCAGTCTAAAACAGTTTAAAAGAGCCAGTGGAGAGGTTGATAAAGCTCTAGCTGATGACAATTTAGGGGAGACCCTCTCTCAGGCTCTACTAAGCAAACCCCAGCAGCCAAGGACTTTTTCAGTAGCACCCAACCAGCAGCCTTTTAAACAGAAACAATTCCCACGTTCCTGTCCTGTGTGTTTTCTTTGTTCATTTGTTTTGTTTTGTTTTGTCTGCTGGGGCCCTAGTGCCAGGTTGCCTGCTCTGTATGGGCTATCATGGGTGGAGCCAACTTAAGGAAATGGTTTAGACCCTGCAGAGCAAAGCTCCACCTCTACCAGGACCTGAGTAGCAGTATTTTGAGGTTNAGGGTGGAGTCTCTGAGGCAGAGATGAGTGGTGGTAAAGAGCCCAGATATCAGGGTGCTCCGACCCCATCCTTCAGACTTTGTTGTTTCTGTTTCCAGATCCCTGAATGGTGCCACAGACATCCAGGAGTTACCAGATCTCAAAGGCACCACGAGCCTGGAGATCCTGTGAGTGGATACACTTACTCTCCACCTCATCTGTGTCCCTGTTTGGCTCCCAGGAGGTCTTCTGTCTGCCTGTCCCAATTCTTCGCTTGCCCCTTATCTGGCCTGCTTCTGCTGCTGGCTCCAGCCTGGCCCAGAGGTCACCCAGCTCAGCCCCGGGTCACGGCTGCTGGCAAGGCCAGGCCAGGGGTGGCAGGTAGCCTAGGGGTGAGGAGGCTGGTCTTTACTATGCTTGGATTTTTCAGGCATGACTTCAGAGTTCCTAACCCCAAGCCATGAGTGTGCCTAGGACCCCGCCACAGGGGGAGAAGAGTTGTGCAAACACATCTTCTTTGCCTTTCCGAAGGGTGATTCCAACAAGGATTTCTTATACGTTCTATCATTATAGACAGTAAGGTGGGGGAGAGGCGTCAGAGGGTAGTAGGCCCTCAATACATTTTAAGAGGATGAATAGAACAATCAAGCAAACACCCAGAGTGAGTGTTAGGAAGCCAACTGTCCTGCCCCACATCACATGGCTCATTCATGGCATGGCCGGGACAGGAACTCCCCTCTGTGCCTCTGTTGTCTTCCCCTAGATTTGTGGCATCTGGAAAATTTTCCATGAGGAAGTAATAGTTCCCCAAGAATGACCTTGGCCTTGGGTCTTTCTTGGGACACCCTGTCCCTAGCCAAACCTGCCCCCACAGCCCTCTCTTTCCCAGCCCCCGATCCTCCCCTTCTTTCCCATCCCTTCCCCCTTCCCTAGGGCACAGGGAGCAGGCTCTGTGCACGGTTCCCAGGCTCCACTAAGGTTGTTTTGTTTAGTGTTTTCCTATCTACTCCCTGCCCATGGCTATCCCCCCTCTCGACGGAGAGCAGACGAGATCCTAGTTCCTGTCTTACACAGCCAGTGTTGCTGGAGACCATTATGAGACAATGGGTGGGGACACGATGGGTGGGTGGGGTGGGCTGGGCACGCAGGAACTGTCTGCCAAGCAGAGAGCCCCTGGGCTGTGTCCCTCTCTGTCTGCTGCCCACCTCCAGTCCCAGGGGAGCCTTGTGCTCAGATGCCCGGCCTGCTCCCTTCTCTCCCTGCAGCTCCGCCCCTGCCCTGTGCCTCTTGGCACTTCTCTTTTGTCAGCTCTGTGCTCCCATGTCCGTATCAGGCCCAGAGCTGGAGACGGGTGGCGGGGGATGGCAGGGCCCTGGGCCTGGTGCCAGCTCTGTCTCTGTTCTCTCTACAGGACCCTGACCCGCGCAGGCATCCGGCTGCTCCCACTGGGGATGTGCCAACAGCTACCCAGGCTCCGGGTCCTGTGAGTGGTTCACGAGCATTCTCCAGTCTTGGCATCGTGCCCTTGTTCCCATGGGCTGGCAAAGGCCCCTCCTGTTTCTGTCCCACTTGGTTACCTCTCTTCCTGGAGAGTGGGACACATTGGGCTGTTGCTGAGATCCTGCCTGAGAAGGACTGGGCTGTCCTCTCTTGTTCAGGGCAAAAAGACAATGGCCTTTGGAGTCAGACCAGGGTTTGTGGCCCAGCTCTGCCACCTACTAGCTGTATGAACTTGGACTCACTCTCTAATGTCTCAGGGGTTCAATTCCTCATCAGCAAAATGTGGATAAACATGTGAAGGTTGAAAAAAGTGTCTGTACAGCACATAGTAGGTGCTCAACGAGTGGCATTATCTACCTAGGAATAGGAAGAAAATTAACCCCTTCTGCAACCATGCAGATATTTAAGTGGATTATGAAGTCAAGTTTTCCTTTCTCCCCTGAATCCAGCCAGAATCTGAGGCTCGTCCGCACGGACCGTAGCCCACAGCTGAAGATGGAGAGACTGACAGATGAACACTGAACACAGAACAGCACTAGACTGGGGTGGAGACATGGGTTCCAGATCCAGCCTTGCCACTGACTAGCAGTGTGTTCTTGGCAGGCTCTGTCCCCTCTTTGTGCCTCAGTGTCCTCATCTGTTAAATGAAGGGGCCAGGGGCCAGATGATCCCTAAGGGTCCCAGCCTATCCCCCCTGTGAACTCTGTGCCTGGGGACTACAGGTGACATTTACATGGATTGGTGTTGGCCAGCTTGCGCAGTAATGCCCTATATGTTCGTGCCTTCAGTCTCAGTGCCCCTCACCCTCTTCTCCTTTTCTCACTTCCATGCCCCTCTCACTTCCTGTGCCCCTTCCCCCAGGATCCTCTCAGGGTCCCTCAGGCCTCATATGGATGAGGCAGCCCTACTGGAAAAAATGCCACATCAGCCCCACCCAGGCTTTACAGTGAGGAACAGGACTCAGCAGGGGGACGGGGTGAGAAGTTGAATTGCCTTGAGGCATGGGTCCTCCCAGCCCACGTCCTATCCCCCAGCTTCACCCTCCCCTGGTCCCTCTCTCTTCCCCAGGGAACTGTCTCATAATCAAATCGAGGAGCTGCCCAGCCTGCACAGGTGTCAGAAGCTGGAGGAGATGTGAGTGGGGGCAGGGGGAGGGGAGGGGTGACGGCATGCAAGCCGGACTCTGGGCAAGTCTGAGGAAAGGGGGTCAGAGAGCACACTCTGAACTTTGTCCCTTCTCTGAGCTTATTGGACTCGGAGGTCAGGGCTGGGAGCCCAGTAGAGGCCTGGGCGAGGCCTCTAGGGACCACAGGGCTGGTTCCCAGAGTCTCAGGGTGGCTCATTGAGGTCACTAACAACAATGAAAGACAGTAGTGATAGGGCTGATGGAGGGACAGGGTCATGTCAGGGCTAAAAGGCTGGACAAGGGAAGGCCTCAGAAGACTGAGAGCACACTCTCTCATTTTCCATCCCCCCTGAAACACACACACACACACATGTGTATGTGTGCACATGCACGTGTATATGTGTGCACATGCACACTAATACACAGGAGAAGAAATCTAGGATTCCAATTTGACAAGGAAAAAAAAATCACTTAAAAATGCTCTCAGCTCTTTCACCCAGCTTCTGGTTTTGTTTTGTTTTTTCCTTCAGCTTCTGTTTCTTCAAGCTAGCAGGGTCTCTCTTGCCTGCCGTGACTGTCCCCTAAGACATCCCTGTGACATTGCTAGGCAGGGCAATGCCTTTTGAGACCAAGACAGGGTGGGCTCTGAGGGTCTGTCCTGTTTGTCTATATGCAGAGGAAAGAGGGTCTTCAGGCCTAGGGTCCATCTCCCATTCAGACAACCTGTCCCCTGAGCTCTGCTCCCTAGCTCGGGCCAGTCATTGGGTCATCCAAGAGTAGGGCAGAGCTCCGCTGCTGGACTAAGGTCTGGAGGACCCAGGGGTGAGGTTGGCTGGGCTGGGAGCCAGCCCCGGTGGGAACCCTGGAAACTGACTCCCTTTTGGGCCACAGGGATGGTTTTGTGGCTTTGTCTCCTGACCCACTTACCCAAGGCAACCGGATCCCCTTGTGCTCCCTTTAATTCTGGTGACTTCCACGGGGTGGGCCCTTTCTTCGCATGCCAAGAGAAGTGGGGGGCTCCTCTTTCTTCCTCCTAGTGCACGGGGGGCGTGGAACTGAGCCAGGGTTTGAGCCTATTGGCTCATCTAGTCTCTTCTTGCTGCCCCAGTGGCCTCCAACACAACCGCATCTGGGAAATTGGAGCTGACACCTTCAGCCAGCTGAGCTCCCTGAGAGCCCTGTGAGTATCCTGCGGCACCCAGGGGTGGGCTCCTCTCCCAGGCACGCTGTGTACAATAGCATGCACGTCAGTGACACACATACAGCCTCCCTGCCCCCAGCACACACACAGGAAGAGAGGTGACATGCGGTACTGACNGCCCGGGGGGGGGGGGTGATGAGACTCTGAATCCAAGAGGCCAAATCCCTCTTCCCACGGCCACAGCCAGGTTGGGAGTCAGGCAGCAGGTACCTTCCCCACAAGGCTGAGGGTTCTGCTACCGGGCACAGCTCAGGTGGGGAGTGAGTGAAGAACTCAGGACAGGAAATACTGGGTCCTCCACGTGTCACGGTCCCACCCGTCACACCCTCTCTGCTCACAGAGACCTGAGCTGGAATGCTATCCGGTCCATCCACCCTGAGGCCTTCGTGACGCTGCGTTCCCTGGTCAAGCTGTAAGTGCCCACTGCACTCTCCTCCCGGATGATGGAGACCAGTCAAGACTGTGGGCTGGCCAGTGAGGGCAGGAGGGCTCCCCCCCACAGAGTGGGGACATGCATGAATGTCTGACCACGCATCCCAGGGAGGGGGCCTCCAGCCTAATCAATCATTCTGACAGTCGTTTGACAGACTGTGGGGCCTGATAAACAGAGAGTTTGCCTCCTGCAAGCTCTGGAACATCATCTGCTAATGTTCTGCAACATTTTGGCAACCTCAGCTCTCCCCATGCCCCCTTGTCTCGGCCCCTCTCCCAGCCTCTACATGTCCCATTAAAGAGGATGTACGAGCCTGAAACTCCTTTACAACCTGGGACGATGGCAGCAGATGTGGGAGCCAGGGTCTCAACTCAGCAGTCCCCTACATGAGCTTGACTCCAGAGGGCGGCCGTCCTGTGGGGTGGCAGAGGATCACAGGATCATATAGTGCTGGCTGCGTGGTCACTGTGTCAGAGCTGGAAAGGACCTCTGATGGGGCTGCCGCGCACTGTGGTGCGGGCTGTGTATTGCTCAAGGGCTCCCACCCAGCGGGGAGCTAACCGCCTGCTTGCATGTCCTAAAGTTGTTTCCACCCCAACAGGACTCTTTTCTGATTCACACCCAGAGTCCTTATGGGCTAGCTCCAGCCCTGGCCTCACAGATTATTCAGCCCCACCCTCACTTCACAGGTGAGGCCTCCAGGCCCAGGGGGAGAAGCTCGCTCAAAGCAAAGGCCAGGATGAAAGCCTCCCGGGAGGTTCACAGTGCCCCCCCTGTCTGCCAGTCTCTGGGCTCTGGGCCAGAGTCTGGCAAAACTTGCACCTCGGTCTTCCCTCTCCTGTTTGCTTTCCTCCTGCCAGATAGGTAGGGTGGATATTTTTATCCCTTTGAAAGATGAGGACATTGGAACTCAGGCAGATTTGTGACTCCCCTTGGTTACGCAGGGAGTCCGTGACAGCTCCCGGTTTCCTGCCTTCCAGCCCAGGCTGTTTCCACGACGTACAGTCTGTGGTCCTGGTGTTTGGTTTGGAGCCCTGGCTCCTGTACTGTGTCTCCAGTGGAAGACCATGTTATGTCCTCATCTCTGGCTACAGAGCGGGGCCTGCAAAACAGAACAGATGACCGAATCCCTGCGTGTAACCAGAGGCCAGCTCTGTCCATCTCCAACTCTGGCCTCTTGCATCATCAGAAAAGCAGGGGGATGGGGGCAGGCACCTACAGGCATATGCCCTAGTCGAGTGGACAGGGACCCTTGGATGGGACTGGGACCTGGGCATAGCAGCTGTGGTTAGGGGGCTCTGCTACGAATTGGGATGGCTTGACATTACCTTAGAGGAGTCCTGGTATATGGTTGGCCCCCCATGTTTGAAGAACGAATGAATGAATAATGAGCGAGTTATGGATGGTGCCTCTAGCCACCCTTGACCACCCTCCTCCCCCAGCATTTGATGCTTTCGTCTCTCTATGCTGATCTACTGTCCTTTGCTCCTCTCCTCTTGCTTCCATCCCAGGCACACTGGCCACACCCTCAGCACAGCCCTGCCCCCTCAACAATCCCACTGACTGCCAATAACCCTGACCATCCACTGTCCTAGGGACCTGACAGACAACCAGCTGACCACACTGCCCCTGGCTGGCCTTGGGGGCTTGATGCATCTGAAGCTCAAAGGGAACCTGGCTCTGTCTCAGGCCTTCTCCAAGGACAGTTTCCCAAAACTGAGGTGAGGGCCTCGCTTTCCCCCACACGTAGATAGGTTTGTCCCAGAACAGCCGGAGAGGCCATGGAAGGACAGGGAGAAAGCCATAGGGCTTCACCTCAAAAGAAACCTGATGGCCCAAAGGCTTCGGGCTTGGCCACTACTGAATGGGAAGGGCTCGCTCGTGCTTCCCCTTCCTCCTCATCTCGTTCATAGCGTTTCTTTCTGTCCCAAGTACCAGCCCTGGGGGGCCCTGAGATCTCCGGTGAGGACAGAAGTAAGATGATGTGAAGGCCCCTGGACCTCCTCGCTCTGTGCCCCATTCAGTGCACCCAGACTGCCGGTCCTCACCTGGGCAGCATCTGGGCCCCTGCGGTCAGGGCAGAGCCCAGGGCATTGATGACTGGAAAACAAGCCGCCCAGCCAGTCCCTCACGCTAATGACATCCAGGCCTTCTGCCTGCAGCAGCAGCACACAGCCTGTGTGGCCCAAACCCCATCTGCTGCAAGCTAACGGCATGCCTAGAGGCATCTGCCCTCACCCTCAGAGGGCACCAGATTCAGCTCTGATGTACCCCGGGGTAGGGTCGGGGGACAGGGCGTGGGTGCTACGGAGGGCAAGGGTAAAGAAAGAGTCAGGAGGACAATCCCTGACTCCTTAAATATAAAAGAAGAGTTGCTGGCTGGGAGGCGAGAGGAGCACTGGAGTGCTGTGTGACCTTGGGTAAACTGCTCCCCACTCTGTGCCTACTGAGGGGACTCCATGAACAGTGGGCAGAAAGTTTATCTTCCCATCTCATTCTCAACATGAGTGAGGAAAAGATTAGAATATGCTCAGCGTCAGAGGCAGGATCCAGGCTGCAAGACCCTTACAAAGAAAGCCCGGGGGGCTGCCTGCACTGTAATCAGGGCGCTTTGGGGTTGAAAGGCAGGCACTAAGTGCCAGGTCCCTGGGTTGATGGCCTAAACGTTGCTAAGGCAGCCCATTTTACTCCTGTGTCCCCTGAACCCCCAGGATCCTGGAGGTGCCCTATGCCTACCAGTGCTGTGCCTACGGTGTCTGTGCCAGCTTCTTCAAGGCCTCTGGGCAGTGGGAGGCTGAGGACTTTCACCTTGATGACGAGGAGCCTCCAAAGAGGCCCCTGGGACTTCTTGCTGGACACGCTGAAAACCAATGTGAGTGATGGAGGCCCTGGGCAGGCTGGGTGGCTGTAGAGAGGAAGTTAGGGAGGAGGCTTGGGGGACCCTGAGAGGAGTTCTGGCAGGGGCTGCAGAGGGAAACCCCAAGGGTGTCCTGGAAGGTGCCTCTGTCTGCACCTTGTCTCTCTAAGGACATAGCCCAGAAGTGGTTGGGGAGAAAATAATGACAGTGACAATGACAGTAGTAATGTTTCTATATTTGCCAAGCCCTTTGCGGTTCACAAGGTGCTTCCAGAGCTACATCTTATATAACACCCCTGCTCTGGTGGCTCACACATTTCTTCTCCGTGGCTGCCTCCTGGCCACATGGGCCCTTCAACGTCACAGCATTCCCAGAGAACACATCCGCTTTCTAATCAACCTGAGCCAAGCAGGATTGAATTAAATTAATTAGATTAAACCTGTTTAAAAAAAAAAAAAAGAGTCCCCTCACTATATGCCCTAGAGCCATGAGGAACAGAATGGGGATTGTCACCATTCAAGTGGCCCTGCCCCTCAGAGGCCACTGGTTGCAAGAGGACCTTGCTGAGAAGGGCCATCTTGGGCCACATCGGTCTGTTTCTGGAAGAGTTGGGGTAAAAGGAAAGAAGGGTGGAGGTAGGCAGCCAAGGGGATTCAGGGATGGCTGCAGCTGGTGTCTCAGATAAAGGGCAGAGAGGAAGGCTTCCATTCCCCCCTCACCTTCACCCCGTGTGATAGAACACAGGTAGAATTAGGAGGAGGCAAAAAAGGGCCCCTGATATTTAGATTTCTTTCAGTCTCTAGCCTCCTCTGCACAATATATCCACAGAGAATCTAAACAGAAAAATCAAATCCAAACATGTAAGGACAACATCTTATAGTGATGTAGACAGACATGGGTTCTAAACCCGACTGCACCATTTACCAGTTGAGTTGCCTTGGACAAGCTAGTCAACCTTCCTGAGCCTTGGGTTGTTGTTTTTTTTTTTTAAATCTGTACAATGAGAACAATATTACATATCTCATAGGCTATAGAGGGCAGAGTATGTTCACTGCTGCTACTACCACCGTGACTACTGGAACTGGGTTCCTCCCAGTGTGTGTGTGGAGGGAAGGTGTGTTGTGTAGTCTGGGACCCAGCTTATGGAGGCCAATGTTGGGCAGGCAGGTAGGGGGTCTCTGGGGTCTCCCTCCTGGTGTACTCAAGCCCACTCCCGGGGAGGGTGTCAGGACCCCAGGAGGAGCCCAGCAGCGAGGCTGGCTCTGGGCCGGCAGACAGCTGTCCCCAGGGGACATTCCCGGATGTCTGTCTGCTGTACACTCCCTCAGGGGCCTGGAAGGAGGAATGGAAACTTTCCTTCCTCAAGGTGAAACTTTCCACCAGGCTTAGGTCTTGGAGAGCCACAGGGCGTCAGAGTCGTGGGCTGCCTGCCGCGGGTAACGGGAGCTAGGGCAGGGCCCCCCACTTCCTGTGGGAGCTAATAAGCCTCGAGGAGGAAAGCCAGGAGCTGTGGCTGCAGCCAGATTCGATTTCCTCCTCGTTTGAAGAGTGGTTACTTAACACCTTGGCTGTGACTTTCCCAGCCTCAGACGGAGTCCACGGGCTTCATCCCTTCTATTTCATTCATGCATTCTGATTTCAAAGGATTGCTGTGCTCCGTTCTGGAGAGGAGGGGTGGGCAGGGAATGAAAGGTGGAGAGGAGAGGAAATGCCAGGACTCTGTGGGCACACCTCGGCCTCCTGCCCACCGTGATGGTGTCTGGGCCAAGGGCAGCTCCACAGAGCCTTCCTCCCTCCTGGGAAAATGCCCAACTGAAGGTGTTTACCCTTTAAGTGGGGGAGGAAGGAAACAAACCACGCGAGCCAAAGATGGGGACAAGCATGACACGGAGTCACCTCTCCATTACTTGTGTGATGGAGGAAGAGCCCACAGGCCACTGTCTCTAAAACCCAAGTAAATGTACAGGCATCCCTTTTAAGAGAAGCAATTCCCTCACACCCCTTAGGGCCCCAGACGCATTTCCCGGTCTCAGTAGAGGCACTAAAGTCTTATTCTTAAAAAAGTCTTTTTTGAATTCAATGATGAATTGTTGCTGCAAACAAGAGTTTTGTTTTGATAAGTTATAAGAGGTTTAAGATTATCATTTCAAAATTCTTGTAGAATTTATGGACCCCCCAAGGTATCCCTAATGCCCCTGCAGTTCACAGTCTCTGGCTTAACAAACCTTATAATAGTAAATAAGAGGAGGGGGAAAAAAATCCCACTTTTGTTTTGTTTGTTTTAATTTTTTAATGTTAATTTATTTTTGAGAGAGAGAGAGACAGAGAGCGTGAGTGGGGGAGGGACAGAGAGAGGGAGACACAGAATGTGAAGCAGGCTCCAGGCTCTGAGCTGTCAGCACAGAGCCCAACATGGGGCTCGAACCCACGAACCATGAGATCATGACCTGAGCCAAAGTCTTAACCAAGTGAGCCACCAGGTGCCCCCCAAAATCCCAGTTTTGATTCAAACAAGTTACAGAGTTTCTTTAACAACGGATTTATCTTTCTAATCCTATTTTCTCAGGCTAATGGAATTGCAGAGGCTAGACTTAGAATCGGAAAAATCGGTTAAGATGATCTAGTCCAGCCTCTAACTCAGCATAGAATTGCCTTTTCCCTCATCAGGGACTTTCTGCTTCTGTATCTCCAGTGGCAAACTATGCCCAGCTTATGAATCTGTGAAGCCCCCACCCCACCCCAACCCTCTCCTCCAGCCCTCCCAGGTCAGTCCCTCACCTGGGAAAGCCTAACAGATAAATATCTGGGCTCTGTAGTCAGACAAACCTGGGTTTTGAATTCCGCCGAATGGCTTGCTGGCTGGGAGTCCTGGGGCAAGCCACCTAGATGAGCCTCAGTTTCCTCGTCTATCAAATGGTCTCAAAGGACCTCTCCTTTGTGTGGCTGCCGTGAAGGTTGATGAGACTATGAAGATGAGGACTCGCTGGGTACAGTCTGACACAGAAAAAGAGTTCAGGGAGTCTTGGCCCTTTGTGCTCAATAAATCTATTAGTTGATCTATCATGATGGCTTGATCCTCTTCTGTCTCCATAAGCTCCTTGAGAGCAAGACTATGTCTTACTCATCCCTGAGTCCCTGCACTTGCCCAATGCCCAGCATGTGGCAGGCATTGCCTTCAGCACATGTGGACCTCAGTCCCAACTCTTTGTTGGGTCAGCTCTAAGTGTGGGGACTTATCTGTGTTAGTAATAACTAAAACTTCTCCATTTGAATTGTTAATTTGCCTCCTTCTATGACCCATCCTGATTCGATGTACTCAGCATGCAGGAGTACAATTCCTTTATATGCCTAATGGGGACTTAGCTCTTTGAGGACAGCTGCTGTATCCCCACTCACGCTTGCCTTTCCTAAGTTAATCCCCTAGTGGCTTTGACTGTTTCTCAAGTAAATAGCTTCCACTCACTCACCATCCCTGGTTCACCTCTTCTGAACACTGCTCAGCTCATGACTCTGCCTTAAGAAAATGTCCTTCCTAGCACGTGGTGTTCAAACTGGACACAGACCTACAGTGTGGGACGGGCCAGTGTGGAGAACTGTGTGATTGCCAGCTCCCATCATTAAGGCAGCCTCCACCCTAACTCTAAGCAGCACACACGGACTAGGCTCCCTGGAGAAGTCACACGCATGCTGAATTCTAGAACGAGATGAACAAGGCACAGATGAAGCATTTGCTGGAAAGAACCGACAATGCAGATAATCCACATGTGCATAATAGGGAGCGGACTGAATGTTTCTACCTAAGGGTAGAGCAGATGTGCAGGGCTGCTGGAGTGACCCATGCTGGAAGGAGTGAGTTGGGGATGGCAGTTGAAAGGGGTGGGCATTTGGCTTGACTGTCACCAAGACCCGGGCCCCACACCACTTTCTGGCCTCACCTCTCAGATGATCTGGATCTGGACGAGCTGCAGCTGGAGATGGAGGACACAAAGCCACACCCCAGCGTCCAGTGTAGCCCCATTCCAGGTGAGATGGGTGCCTTGGTGTGGGGCTGGGGGCAGGGCTGAGGAAGGAGCACCCAACTGTTTAGAAGAAAGAGAGGCCAGTTCAGCCTGGCATGTTTGTAGCCATGTTTCAGGCACCTTCTCTGCCTAAGAACCAACATTCCGTGGGGAGGTCAGCCTCTTCTGGTGATTCCTGGGGAAGGAGCTGGAGTTCTTCCCTTGGGTGGCTGTTTGGAGCAGCAGTGGGGGAGGGGAGTCAAAGCAGTCTTCACAAGTCAGCTAATCAGAAGTTAACCAGGAGACTGGGGTGCCTGGATGGCTCAGTCAGTTAAGTGTCTGACTGCAGCTCAGGTCATGATCTTGCAGTTTGTGAGTTCGAACCCCGAGTCAGGCTCTGTGCTAACAGCCTGGAGCCTGCTTCAGATTCTGTGTTTCCCTCTATCTCTTCCCCTTCCCTGCTCTCTCTCTCTCTTTCTCTCAAAAGTAAATAAGCATTTAAAAAATTAACCAGGAGGAAATTTCTCTCAGAGGGTGGCCCTGCTTCTGCATACTCCTAGAGCCAGATGGAACTCTGATAGGTCACTTTCTGCATCCTTCTCTGCTCCATCCCAGGAAGACTGCAGTCTCTTTCTTAAAATTCTTCAGGGTGAAAACCCTCTACAGTATATCTGCATAACTCCTTATAGGATTGTCCAAACCTTACAGCTGAGAAAGCCTCCTAGAGTCTAACCTGAATCCATCTTACTGTGAAGAAAGAGAATTCTCTTTGATGCAATGCAACCTAACATGT
>NW_027531425.1:3701612-3728234 GCF_008692635.1 Crocuta crocuta | reverse complement strand
CCCACCCAGACGCCCTGAAGACAGTAGTCCATTGCTTAAGCCAGGACAGGAACTGTTCAGAATGGACAGAAATCAATAAACAATGTGCTTCTCTATTTTGCCTCACCTCCATTTTCCAGTTTTACGTCTGTCTTTGGTTCGAGCCCCTTGGCCTTCTCTCCTTGTTCTCTCTAAGCCAAAATAGTGTTTGCCGACTAACACCTGCTTGTAGCACTTAGTAGCTACAGAGCGCCCTCTAGTGCCAGTCCAGAGCAAGACCACTAACACAGTCGGAGGAAATCGGTGGTGTTTTTTATCCTGACTTGGAAACCCACATGTTTCACACTGCCACAGAAATTTCGTGTCTGAAAACCAATAATCAGCAGCGATGAAGTAAAAGAGGAAGTTCCAGAAGGCAAAGTCCAACTTGAACTTGCTTTTAAAATACCTCATATAGTCAAATAATATATTACAGTACATCCATATGGAAAAGTATTTACTATGCAGTCGATGAAAACATGTTTTGGAGGAAGATAAAGATATGGGAAAGTGTGCATAATAAATTTTAACTGAAAAAGAGAATTAAAAGCTATATACAGAAAATCCCAATTTTGTTCAAAAGCTTATTTGTACATATGTTTTTTTTTAAATAAGAGACATACCAAAATGATGAGTTCTTCCCGAAAAGTGGGATGATAAGCAGTTTTAATTTTTCTGTGTTCTATTTTCCAATATATTTTCTACAATTCCCAAAAATTTCCAATTTTCTACAATTACCAAACTATTATATGATAATTGGAAAAAATATGTTTAAAAAATGGTTCCCACAAAAGCCTCTCAAATTCCCAAGCTACTAGAAAGACATTGCAGAACAGGAATCTGAAGCCAAAAGAAATGAAGACATAGTGTGTCCAAAGTTACAGGGTGATTTAAGGACAGAGCCTGAGAAGAGAGGTGAAAAACACCAGGATCTCACCCATTCGTGCAAAACCATGTTGGAAAAGCCCAGAGTCATCTGTATTTTAATTTACTTATTATGCTTTTCTTCCCAAATACTGATTGATTCTGTGAGTATTAATGTGGCCTGTCTCCCCATCACAGAGCAAGGGAGAGCCAGCCCAGTACAATACTTGATCAGAGCTCATCCACGGTGGGGTCCTTAGCGGATCACTGGGCACTGACTGGGAGAAGCCGGGCCTTGGAACAGACTGGTCACTCTCTGGGCAGCCCCTCACACCTCTGTGTCTCTACCCCAGCCATATCCCCAGTTCTGACACCCTCTCCACTCCTTTATCCCACCTCTCCTCCTCCTTTCTTCTAAGTGCTGCTGCTTTGGAAAGACTCCTTTGCTGAACATTTTCTCAATGCCTGGGTTTGCACTGTGTTAGTTTGTACTTTGTGCACAAATTTGTTTATTATGCGTTTCTATTTTCTACATGCATTGGGTGAGTGTCCACTCCATCTGCAGCTTCTTGGAAGACGAGCTGTGTGTCCCCACTGTTCCTCCCCCAACCCCCCCCACCCCAAAAGTTCTCAGAGATCAGATCAATCTCTGTCAGACTGGGAGTTCTCTGAGGACAGAGGCTTTGTCACCCTCCCTGGCCTCACCCCCAGGACCCTGTGTCAAGCAGCCTCTGATCCAGGGATAATGCCTGATCCTCTCTCCCGCAGGCCCCTTCAAGCCCTGCGAGCACCTCTTTGAGAGCTGGGGCATCCGCCTGGCTGTGTGGGCCATCGTGCTGCTCTCCGTGCTCTGTAACGGTCTCGTGCTGCTGAGTGTGTTTGCTGGTGGCCCTGGACCCCTGCCCCCGGTCAAGTTTGTCGTAGGTGCAATTGCAGGTGCCAACGCCTTGACTGGCATTTCCTGTGGCCTCCTAGCCTCAGTCGACGCCCTGACCTTTGGCCAGTTTGCCCAGTACGGAGCCCGCTGGGAGATGGGGCTGGGCTGCCAGGCCACAGGCTTCCTGGCAGTGCTCGGGTCCGAGGCCTCTGTGCTGCTGCTCACCCTGGCCGCGGTGCAGTGCAGCATCTCCGTGTCCTGCGTCCGAGCCTACGGGAAGGCGCCGTCCCTGAGCAGTGTTCGAGCAGGGGCCTTGGGCTGCCTCATGCTGGCCGGGCTGGCCGCGGCCCTGCCTCTCGCCTCAGTGGGAGAGTACGGGGCCTCCCCGCTTTGCCTGCCCTATGCCCCGCCCGAGGGCCAGCCGGCTGCCCTGGGCTTTGCCGTGGCCTTGGTGATGATGAATTCCTTCTGCTTCCTGGTAGTGGCTGGTGCCTACATCAGACTCTACTGTGACCTGCCGAGGGGTGACTTTGAGGCCGTGTGGGACTGCTCCATGGTGAGACATGTGGCCTGGCTCATCTTCGCAGATGGGCTCCTCTACTGCCCTGTGGCCTTCCTCAGCTTCGCCTCCATGCTGGGCCTCTTCCCTGTCA
This sequence comes from Crocuta crocuta, assembly GCF_008692635.1. NCBI lineage: Eukaryota > Metazoa > Chordata > Mammalia > Carnivora > Hyaenidae > Crocuta > Crocuta crocuta. The sequence goes on along the minus strand of NW_027531425.1, from coordinate 3,725,822 downwards.
CCCCTGAGGCGGTCAAGTCTGTCCTACTTGTGGTACTACCCCTGCCAGCCTGCCTCAACCCACTGCTCTACCTGCTCTTCAACCCCCACTTCCGGGATGACCTGCGGCGGCTCTGGCCCTGCACGGGGACCCCGGGGCCCCTAGCCTACACTGCCACCAGCGAGCTGGAGAAGAGCTCCTGTGATTCTACCCAGGCCCTGGTGGCCTTCTCTGACGTGGATCTCATTCTGGAAGCTTCCGAGGCCGGGCGGCCCCCTGGGCTGGAGACCTATGGCTTCCCCTCAGTGACCCTCATCTCCTGTCAGCAGCCAGGGAGCCCTAGGTTGGAGGGCAGCCATTTTGTAGAGCCGGAGGGAACCCACTTGGGGAGCCCACAGCCCTCCATGGATGGAGAACTGCTGCTAAGGGCAGAGGGAGCCATGTCAGCAGGCGGGGGCTTGTCAGTGGGCAGGGCCTTCCAGCCCTCTGCCTCGGCCTTCGCCTCATACTTATAAATGTCCCTCCTCATCCTTCTCTTCCCATCTCTTCCCTTCCCTCTCCTTCCACTCCAAGAATGATGGCTGCTTGTAAAATAAATTCAACCAAAACTCAACAGTGTGATCCACAGCAGGGACTGGGCTACGGGTTCCATTGGTCTCCTCTCTCCTGTGGCCGTCACCAGTGTGTGCTCCTTGGCCTGGTTTCCCCTTGGCCTTCCTCTGGGCCTCTTCTCTGTCATGTCTGAAGCTGTCGACCAGAGATCTGGAAATTTCTCTGCCTAGGGAAAATGCATGACTGGGGTGGAGGGCTGAGCAGGTCAAGGATCAGAGTATCATGGGCAGGGGGACCTCACAGAGAAAGACCTCTTAGGGGGCTGTCAAGGGGCACTTGAGCATCTACCCTTTGACTCATGGACTAGATACAAAATGTGTTCTGTGTCCTGTTAATCTTGAGATATGCCATGCAAAAAGACTCTGTTAAAAGAAGTTTTAGAAGATACTACACATTTGTCCCTTTCTTAGAGATTCACAGTGCATATTAGGATAGTAGAGGCTGTGAGAATTCCTGCAGCAGTAAAATCTGTTGGACTTTGTTTAACCCAGTTCCTCCAAATTCTTTGACAACAGGTTTTTGGTTGGTTGGTTTTCATGGGATATCTATTAATATCTCACAGAATTTAACACTGCTCTCTCCCAGGGCCCTCATCTTTATACCACCTAGTGCTACCCAGTGACATCACAAGATGCCACCAGTCCTAGAAAACCCTGATCCTGGGAGTTTCACCTGGGGTAAAGTTGATGATTCTATCAACCAGAGAAGATTCTCCACACTCTACCTTGCCATCCCTCTTGCCCTTGGAAAGATGGAGAGAGGGCTGCCTTTGTGGTGCTAGCCTCTGTCCCCCCCAGCATTGGGGCAGGGATAAAGGGATCTCACATGGGCTCCCACCTCCTCCTCAAGCCCAACCACCAATGAACTTCTGCCCTCAGTAAAAGAGAGGGCTCCTGGATCCAGGCAGCATGTACACAGGGAGGTCTATGGCTGTCTGGCTTCCTCCTGGCTCTGAGTTGCCTTCCTGTGGTTCTCCACCATATACCCCTTGCCAACTCCTGCCACAAGCCTAGTTTTTTCTTTGCACCCCAGGTCCTGCCTTCTCTGTGGGACAGGGAGACCCTGGCCAGCAAACTGGAAGGATATTTACATTGTGTGTATTGTTTTGTAGGAAGCATTATAGGAATCTGGGATCCCTGGGTGCCCCCAGTAGGCATGACCATTCTGCCTCTCTGATCATAACCTTCCTACCTTTTGGTTTACCAAGTGCCTCTGAGCATTCCAGAGTGCTCCCCACCCCAAACATATACACATTCGATCTCAGGATGAGGAGGTGAGAGCTAGGACATTCTCCAAGACATAAAAAGGGAATCCAAGACTCAGGAAAGGGGCTCTACTATTAAGACAACTCTGAGAAGGTCCTTGATAGCCTGAAGTTTAGCTTCTCTTCTTTCTCCCCGCTGCCCTCAGTGCCCAGTGGAAAGTCTGACATGAGTCAACAAGGCTGACCAGCCAGGGGTAGAGGGATGAGGCAGAGATGATGAGTGGAATTTGGCACATTTCTAAATCTCACTTGACCAGCGAAGTTGCCTGGGCTCTTACAGGTTCTGAGGCTAAATGTATCGATCTTGTAATCACAGAAGGACCTTAGAGTCCTAGCACAAGGCTGACCTCAGAGTAGGCACTCACTAGATGACGGTGAATTCATTTATCAACTGGTTGAGAACCTCTGGTCTCCCTGTTTCTCAGGGCTAATCAAGACCCTCTCATGGAAGGAGTTTGCCCTACTTTGGGTACTGGGAGTTGGTGACTAATATGAGGAAAGGGGTTCCCTGAGATGCCCAGGGATGACAGAGTTGGTATGATTTTGGGGAGCCTTGACTTCTAGGAAGCCACCCAGTCCCCTCCTCACAACTACCCCCAACTCCATGTGGCCATTTTCCACCTTGGAGTCAGGGAGCCAGTGTTGAGTGGAATGTGGAATGAAGTGGCCATGTGTTAGAGGTTTAGGAGTGATGGGAACAGTTCCCCACAGGTGACCTCTTCTGTGAAAAGGGTGACAGTGTGTTTTGGCTGCAAGCTCTAGGGTGGCACCACTGTCATCTTATCAGTTACTCCTAAAGATCTGGGCATTTGCCAAGTCTGACCCTTCTGTACAAAGGAGAGGTGTAGGGGAAGGGGGGTGGAGGTGTTTCCATTTGGAACTATTTTTATTATTCAAAACACCTAGTAGAAATGTCGTACATTTACCCAAAATAAGGTGGTGAAGTGTTTCTTTGTTTCTGACTGACTTTCTAGGAAGTCAGTATGTTATTTCTTTGGTTATCCCCATTATAACCAGTAGAAGACTACAAAGGTTTTTTATGTCTTTGATGAAGCACAAAATCAAAAACCAAATAATTCATCACACATGAAATCTTCCAAAATGGTGTCCATGGGGACAAATCCATCCAAAGAGCTGTGGTGGTAGAAATGTTGGGAATTGCTCACCTGGTATGCACTGCCCTGGCCTCTATGTGTTGCTAACCACAATCTCCTCTCAAATCAACTTGTGGAAGAGAACTTTCTACAGTGGACCATTGGTTTTTAAAGCACCTCAGTACCCAACAAGAGGAAAACTCCTTAATTCAGTGCTGAGATTTGGAGACTATGGATTAACAGAGCCTCCAGCTGGGCCTTTTCTTTCCTTCCCCCTCCCCAATTTTTGCCCCCCAAACTCCTTCCCAATTTTCCTTTTCCAGGAAGAATAAAAGGCTTAAGGATTGAGGGAGGAGAAGGAGGAAGAGCTGACAACAATTAGTAGGCCCGAATAAGTGAGGATGACGGAAAGTAGCTAGAATCCTTGATCCTTTCTGGCACCATCTCCTCCAACTACCTCTGGTCTGGTGTTGTACCCACCCTACATCCCCTATATCACTTCTGGGTTCCAGGCTCATGCCCTCTCCAGCTGTGTGAAGTGTAAGAATTGTTAAGATGTAAATATTTGGATTCTTCTGTATAATAAAGCACCAGTGACGTATCATGTGTGTCCCTCAACTCTTTTCTGCTGCTGCTGGTGGCTCTGTGGGGTGCAGCCAGAGGTGGAGGTGATCGAGAGTGAGAGAGAGGAATGATCAGAGTGTCAAGGCTCTTCCTTGACCTGAGTTGAGTTCCCCTGAGTTCTGCGGGCATCTGGGGCACAGCCAAGGAGGCTCAGGTCTGAAGTTTAGAGGGATCACGATCAATTTGGCTCACCCATATTGAGTGCCCTTTGTGTGCAGGGCACTGGGTTAAGAATAATCTAAAGAAAGCAGGCAACAAGGTGGGCTTCCTGTTACCCAACCCCTGAGCATCTTCTCAGACCCAAAGACTACTCCTGAAGTTTCCTGATTCTGCGAATCCTAACGAATCAGCTTCCTTTCCTCTCCTTGGGCCACCTTCCTCATCCACTCTCTGCACAGAAAATCCCCTTCAAGCCTTGCTTCAGAGTGTGATGATGTCTCCAAGAAAAGCAGGTGGGCTCCCTCTCGAGGTAAGGGAAAGAGACTGCGTTCAGTAAAAACCCGCAGTCACGGGAACGAGATGCCAGTCCCAGTCAGGGCCTTCTGAGAGGCCAAATAATCCCTCCAGGAGCACCTTTCTCCCACTCCCGTTGAAGACAGAATTCCAAACCCATCCATTCTTGTGGCCCGACTGCCAGAAAGACCATTTGGCTATTCTTTCGGGACCAAGTGGAGAGCAAAGAGACACAGGGGTCAACTCAAGTAAGTAGATGTTCTTTAGGAAGGTATGTGTGGAACAACAATGGAGGCAGGATCTCAATAAATCTAAGACCAGAAAAAGCAGCGGGGTTGGGCCCAGCGTGCCTAAAACCAGAGGGCTGTTCTGGATTCGAAGTGGCTCTGAGATCTGGCCAATGGGAGTTTGTGATCCAGCAGCCTGGAGCCCACCAGCAGCGCGCACAGCTGCCCTCTGTAGGCCCCTTCTGAGATCTGTCGGCTTCTCAATCACAGTCAACTGCTCCTCCTCACCTCCTTTTATGTAAAAGCTTTTTTATAAATTTAATTTTTAAATAAGAATACATTCACATGGTTCGAATAAAATATATCTGTTTAACAGTCGCTATTTGCCCACTTCCCAAACTCTCACTAGTTGCCACTGTTGTAAGTTTCTTATATATCCTTCCAGAATTCATGCATATACAAACAAAATGCGTATGTTTTCTTACTTTTCCTTTCTGCCTGAGGTAGGAACCACAATTCTGCATCTGCTTTTTCCACTTACTAATGTAGTTTAAAGATCTTTATCAGTATAGAACGCTTTCTCTCTCTCTCTCTCGTAGTAGCTTAAATCTGAAATTGTATTTAACACCTCCCCACACACCCCCATTCCTATGGATGCTTGGGTTGCTTAATCTTTTGCTTCTACAAACACTGCAACAGGTTACGTAGGATGTATGTCATTTAGCATGCGTGTAAGTGTATCTGTAAGATACCTTCCCAGGCGTGGAATTGCTGGGCCAAAGGAGAGTTCTAGATCTAGTTCCTGAAGCCGTGGAGCCAGGCGTGTGGGTGCTGCTGTGTGCTGGGCGGGCGCAAGGCGACTCCGGGGCACGCATGTCGCCGCCACTTGGGTGCCCTTGCCTCTCCTGCGAGGCCCCTTTATTGACCTGCCATGCTCCCTGCACCCCCGCCGGGCGGCCTCCCCGACGGGATGCTGGATATGGCCTCCCTGGGCCGCGGGTGGGTGCCGTGGCATCCGCCAAGAGTTCCTCTGTGTGCTGGCACGTTTGCGCACCGTGGGGCCCAGCAGCCCCCAACCACCAGCCTGGGCGCTCACCAAAGGTGGTCCGGGCACCATGGAGGGAGCGGGTCTGGCAGGAAAAGCATGGGCTCAATCAGGCCAGACCTACTGACTGGTGCAGTCCGGGATCCTGAGATGAAACCCACCGAGTCCCGGATCTGGCCCAGGCTCTGACACCCCATCTGACCGTTTGACAGGGATCAACTGGTGTCAGTGAGCCTCAAATGCAGAAGGGCTGACATTAAACAAAACAAAAACAAAAAACACGAGTTTTAATAATTTCTTTACCTGATTGCTGCTTCTTTTTTAATAATTTTTTTTTGTTTTTGTTTTTTTTACAAATAGTTTATTGTCAAATTAGTTTCCACATAACACCCAGTGCTCATCCCCACAAGTGCCCTCCTCCATGCCCATCCCCCCTCCCCCCCACATCCATCAGTCCTCAGTTTTTGTCAGCATTCAAGAGTCTCTCATGGTTTGCCTCTCTCCCTTTCCCCCACCATTTCCCCCCTTCTTCTCCCCCTTGTGTTGCTTCTTTTAAAAAAAATTTTTTTTAAGTTAATTTATTTTGAGAGAGACACAGAGAGCGCAAGCTGGGAAGGGGTAGAGAGAGGGGGAGAATTGAAGCAGACACTGGACTGTTAGCGTAGAGTCCAACACTAAGTTCGAATTCACGAAATGTAGAACATGATCTGAGCCGCAATCAAGTCAAATTCTCAACCTACTGAGCTACCCAGGCTCATTGCTTCTTTCGATTCATATTCTATGTTTATTCATAACTTCTGCTTACATGTGCCTCACTATGACCCCTGTTCTTCCTCAAGCCCTCTGTGTGCTTCCTTTTCAGCCTCCATTTCTGGCTAATTACCTTGGGGCTTTTTTTTTTTTTTTTTTTGCATTTTCCAGGGTAATGTCCTGAGAGATAGAGTGAGAACCTGACTAGCCAAGTTTCTTTTTCCACACTAGGTCAAATCATAGGTCAATGGCCAACTAATGCACTGACCACTCAGGCCAGGTACCTGTTCTGGTCCCCTGAATTGTAACATATGAATGGATATGTTTATGTGGGATGACACTGAACAAAATATGGTTGCTCAGAGCTGCCCCTTGAGCAAGACTATGGGCTCCTTCTCTCAGAAGGTAGGGTAGGCATGGTAGAAGGTTTTCACGAGAATGGGGACCATTTTGGACTTATCCACTGTTGTGTCCACAAACCTTTCTACAGGGCCTTGCACAAAAAGGTGCTCAATGAATTACTGTTGGAGAAAAAAAAAAAAGAAATTAACATATTTAAGTAATCGATAAAAATTCTGTTTCCCAGCCTAAAGGGGACATCTGGCCAAGAGGTGCAAATAACAGAACAACAGATAGCTTCTTGTCTAAGCTCCGTTTATATTCCTGAGAACTGACACTCAATTCAGCAGGTCTATGTCATGCCCTTTGGGCATGTCCTTTCTCCTTATAAGAAAGCAGAGTGGGCAGATATTTCTGTGGTGAGATTTGAAAGGCCTTCAAGTTCCCTGACCCTCTTCTCTGTAACAGCTCCTTCCCTGGCTACCACAGTGATTGCAATTCCACTACTATAGTTCCTTATTCCTTCAGGTTAGGCCCTTTGCCTGGGGCATCTGTTGCTTTAGCCTGCCCAGGTACCACTTCCCTTTTTCCAGAAACATCAGTTGGGCTTTCCTAAAGGCAACTATTCGCACTGCTCCCTAATGCATGCTGTTCGGGTGGGATTGGCTCCACTACAGATCCAGAGGTGGGATGTGAGTCAAGCTTCTCAGTTTATTCTGTTCCCTGGACACAGTGATTGGTCCAAGGATGGCCTCATATCCCAAAGCCTTCCAATGGCTTACCTGAAAGCCATTTGGACCTCTCAGTTGGTGAAGCAATGACTTTTGTTTGCTCACATGAGATTGTTAGAGTCTGTCACTTGCAAAGAGGTTTCTCTGCATCTCCTTCTCTGCATCCCCTCCTCGCCATGGCCCAGGCATAAACCCATTGACCTCTCACCAACTGTTAGGGCAGAGAGAGCAGTTGTAGGATGGGAATAAGGAAGTGAGCAGGATTGTCAGGATAGGCTGTAGGGTGGGGATGGTGTCCTGGGTGGGAGGCCCCTAGGGAGTAAACGCCACAGGGCAAGAGAGTGCTGGAAGAGGGAGAGGACAGAAAGGGCGGGTGAGAAGGTAGCTGAGACCAACCTCACATACTTCATCACTGAGCCTGAGGCCAGCTCTGCCCTCAGATCCCACAGGTAGTTTCAGAATCACAGAACTTGCCAGATAGCAGCACAGGAGACACCTTGGAGGTTGTCTTAGCTCCCTTATCATTTGTAGAGAAAGAAACTGAAGGAGAGGACCTGCCCCTTATCCCACAGCTTCTCTCAGGGGAACTGAGGAGACAGATGTTTCAATATTGGAACAGCACCCATACAGCTGTTAAATATGATTCAGGAGTCAGGCAGGCTTGGGTGTGAATTCCAGATCTACCCTTAACAGCTGGTTGTCCATAGGTTTTACTTAACATCTCTGTTTCATCATCAGTAAAATGGGGATAATAATAGTACCTAAACCCTGAAGGTTATTGAGAGGATTCAAAGGGATTTGTCCTGTAAAGAGCTTAGCTTAGCAGTGGTGGCACATAGGAAGCACTAGAGAAATGTTAGCTGTGATTATTATTACCTGCTCAGTCCAAAAGGTGAGGGTTCTGGGGGCTCTGAGCTGTCTGCATGCTCAGCTTTGAGGACACTTGAGAAAGAAAAAGAAAGGTACCCAGAAGAGCTTCTCCTGAGGCGAAGGCTGAAAACCTGGGGCATGAAGCCTGGCAGGAAGTCTGTGGTTCACAGGGGAACCCAAGTGATGGTATGAGGGGACCCCCGGGCGCCATTAGGAAGGAGGCACTCTTGTCACATTGAAGTCAGTGGTGGGCTTCAGAGGAGGGAAACCTGGACATTCCCCCAGAAGAGACCACTTCACCACCTGACCGTGTTTGGGTGGTTCACCGAACATAACTCCCAGGTCTGGAGAGAACTTAGTGAATAGGTAAAAACTCCCCCTCCTCCCCCCAAGAGGAAGTTGCCTCTGATGGGAGGTTTGGGGAGAAAGAACCCCTCAGCAGGCTTTTTTTTTTTTTTTGAAGCAGAGTTGCAAGTCCTGGTTCAAGGATGCAGGCCATGGAAGGAAGGGGACATAGTCTATGGGATGGTGGGGTCAGGGGGAAAGGCAAACAGGGAAAGCACCTGAAGGAGAGAAATCCTGGATCAGGGGTGGGAGATGGGGGGGAGGGGAATGGGAGAGACACTGGATAACCTGTCATCTGTGATGGAAACTGAGACTTGGAGAGAGGGATGGGCGCTCACTGGGCCATGGCAGAAGCCAGGGGCAACTGACCAAGAAGCAAGGAAAAAGTGGAATGTGTTGTTCCTGGGCATGGCACATCTGCGCCCATCACCCCAGGCTTGACCCAGCTTCTCTGGGGCTTCACTCGCAGCCCTGTGCAGGAGTCCAAGCTGCCCTGCAGCCAGCCGTCCTGGGGAGCAGGTTCTGAAACCACAGCCCCATAGTCCCCACCCTGCTCTTCCCTCCCTCAGGCCACCCCAACCTAAACAAGACAACCTGCGCAGGGGAGCCACATGCTGATGGAAAAATACACACTTGGCTGGAAGAGAAGCTTTATTTGTATGTGTTGAATTCCCACAGCAGCTGAAGGATAAATAGCTAGTCCCCAGCCTCAGCTTAGAGACTGCCCACAAGGTGGGTGGTAAAATCTGTTCTTATTTAGATAGCTTTTGGGGAGAAGTGGGGAGAGGGACTGGGGGGCAGCAGGAGAGGGGAGCTTGGAATCTGCAGTGTTTATATGATCAGTCACGGATGTCAGCTCTCCTCTTTAATTAGGGGCTTGGAGCTGGGAAACTTTGCTCAGTTTGCTTGTCCTAGGAACAGAGCAGACTGGCAAGTAGGCAAGGGGCAGAGCATCTCTTTGGGGCCCAACTGTGGTTGGACTGCTGCCTCCATCCTAGTCCCCAGCTAAGCACTCAGTAAATGTCAGCACTGTGCCAGGCCCTGTACTGGGTGCTTCATGTGCATTAATTATCTTAGTCAATGCTTACAGCAACCTCATGAGTTAGGTACTATCATTATCCCTGTTCTGTGGGAGAAACCCAAAGTTCAAAAAGATTGAGTAGCATCTAAGGGGACACAGTTGGTAAGCAGTACTGCCTGGGCTCGGCTAGGGTCTCGTCGACTCCAGTGTCCATGCTTTTAACCCTTGTCCATCGTTCCTTCAGCTGGAGGGTAGGAACCTGGACTTTTCTCATTCTCATTTTCTCTCATTTCTGTTTTCTATTCCAAGTCCCCTGTACTTGCTAAGTCAGAGAGATGGATAGATGACTTCTAATCATTTTTGGCTCTGTTTTTCTTACAATTAGAGAGAAAATATTTCTTGTTGCCACTATATCCTCAGCACTTGGAATCAGACAATGCACATAAAATGGACGCATTTTCTGCTAAGTACAAGTGCTATGAATAAAGTCTATCAGGGTAATGGGCTTATAGGCCAGAGTGCCTGGAAGTCAAGGTGCTCCTTTAGATTTGGAATAGACCAGGACTTTCTGGGGCAGCTACATTGGAGCTGAGACCATCATGGACAATGTAGATATCCCTGGAGGAGGAATAAGCTATGAGATTGAAAGTAGGCTTCTGTGGCTAGAGTGTGGTATGGAAGGGGTAGAGGGCATGCCTCTGGATAAGGATGGATAGATAAGGCAAAACAGGGGCAAGATCAATGTCTTATGGTTCAGGAAAGGAGACTGGATTTTTTTCCTCCCTAATTGCAAAAGGAAGCCACTTGGAGGGTTTTAAGGAAGAAATAAAACCTGGTTTTTACAACATCAAAGATTGTTCTTGCTGCTGTGAGAATGGACTGTAGAGGGTCAAGGCTGCAGACAAGGAGACATAGGCTATGACTGTGGTGCAGGTGGGATGATGGCAGCTTGAACCAGTGTGAGAAGAGGTAGAGAGAAGTGGCTGGCATAAATGAGCAGACTTGGTGATGAATCAGTTGTGTAGGGGGTTTGTCCTATAGGAGGTGCTCCTTTCCTACAACTGTTCCCTAACTCCATCTCACACTTCACATTTGACTTCACCCTCAACAGTCAGCATGTGGCACGTCCCTGGACACAGGGACTGGTTTCAAGATGGTCCAATCATAGGAATTTTTGCTCCACGGCCTGCTGAGTGTGAATTAGAGAGTATGTAACCCTAATTGCTGCCAGTAGTCACTCTAAAAGGGGAGTATTGTTTAAGGAGCAGACAGTCAAGACAAAGTTGTCACTCTGGATGACAGATAGAAAGACTGAAATCTTGATATCGTTGAGTCTCTGAACACACCAGTACAGATGCTCACCTCATCCCTAGACTTTCCACTTAGGAAGGCAAAGAGCTTCCCTTATTACTGTCACCAGTTGGATTTCACTAACAACTGAAAGCATCTCAATTGATACACTAATGTTATCTAGGAACCCCAAATCTGAATTAAATATGCATGAGTGTAGGAGACAAGCCTGGAATAAAATCAAATCTGGGCTTTAAAAAGAGAACTGAGGGCACCTGGGTGGCTCAGTCAGTTGAGCATCTGACTTCAGCTCAGGTCATGATCTCGCAGTTAGTGAGCTCCAGCCCCGCGTCAGGCTCTGTGCTGATGGCTCAGAGCCTGGAGCCTGCTTCGGATTCTGTGTCTCCCTCTCTCTGTCCCTCTGATGTTCATGCTCTCTCTCTCTCTCTCTCTCAAAAATAAATAAACATTAAATAAATAAATAATGAGTTCTATAGAAGTTGGAAATTGATGAAGTGAAGGATACAGAAGAAATTTGTATTTTCAGCTTAGGCCATCATCTGTCATTAATAGATTATATAAATTCTCATTTCTTGCCTTCTGTGTACGGAGTCCAACATGTTCTGTGGCAGGCTGTGGTGAATGAAGGATACAAGGTAACTCATAGGTGGATGAATGGAAATTGCCTATTCAGAAAGGTAAGGGTTTTTCTTCCCTTAGTTTATTGCCAAGTTGGTTTCCATATAATACCCAGTGTTCATCCCAACAAGTGCTCTCCTCTGTGCCCATCACCCCCCTTCCCCTCACCCCACCCCATCAGCCCTCAGTTTGTTCTCAGCATTCAAGAGTCTCTCATGGTTTGCCTCCCTCCCTCTCCCCAACTATTTTTCCCCTTTTTCTCCCCCATGGTCCTCCATTAAGTTCCTCCTAATCCACCTATATGTACAAAGATATGGTATCTGTCCTTCTCTGCCTGACTTATTTTGCTCAGCATAACACCCTCAAGTTCCATCCATGTTGCTACAAATGGCCAGATTTCATTCTTTCTCACTGCCATGTAGTAATTGTATAGATGAACCACATCTTCTTGATCCATTCATCAGTTGATGGACACTTAGGTTCTTTCCATGTTTTGGCTATTGTTGAGAGTGCTGCTATGAATATTGGGGTTTATGTGCCCCTATGCATCAGCACTCCTGTATCCCTTGGGTAAATTCCTAGCAGTGCTATTGCTGGGTCATAGGGGAGTTCTATTGTTAATTTTTTGAGGAATCTCCACACTGTTTTCCAGAGGGGCTGCACCAGTTTACATTCCCACCAACAGTGTAGATGGGTGTCCGTTTCTCCACATCCTCACCAGCATCTTGAGTCTCCTGATGTGTTCACTTTAGCCACTCTGACCGGCATGAGGTGGTATCTCAGTGTGGTTTTGATCTGTAATTCCCTGATGATGAGGAACACAGCATCGTTTCATGTNTTTTTGTGCCAATTCCATACTGTCTTGATGATGGCAGCTTTGTAGTAGAGATTACAGTCTGGGATGGTGATGCCTCCCTTTTTGGTTTTCTCCTTCAATATTACTTTGGCTATTCAGGGTCTTTTGTGGTTCCATACAAATTTTAGGATAGTTTGTTCTAGCTTTGAGAAGAATGCTGGTGCAATTTTGATTGGGATTGCATTGAATGTGTAGATTGTTTTGGGTAGTAATGACGTTTTGACTATATTCTTCTGATCCATGAGCATGGAATGTTTTTCCATTTCTTTGTGTCTTCTTCAATTTCCTTCATAAGTTTTCTATAGTTTTCATCATACAGATCTCTTATATCTTTGGTTAGGTTTATCCCTAGGTATTTTATGTTTTTTTGCACAATTGTGAATGGGATCAGTTTCTTGATTTCTCTTTCTGTTGCTTCATTGTTGGTGTATAAAAATGCAACCCATTTCTTTACATTGATTTTGTACCCTGCAACTTTGCTGAATTCTTGGATCAGTTCTAGTAGGCTTCTGGTGGAGTCTGTTGGGTTTTCTATGTAGAGTATCATGTCATCTGTGAAAAGTGAAAGTTTGACTTCTTCTTTGCCAATTCTGATGCCTCTTATTTCCTTTTGTTGTCTGATTGCTGATGCTAGGACTTCCAGCACTATGTTAAACAACAGTGCTGAGAATGGACATCCTTGTCGTGTTCCTGATTTCTGGGGGAAAGCTCTGTTTTTCCCCATTGAGGATGATGTTAGCTGAGGGCTTTTCATAGATGGCTTTTATGAGGTTTAAGTAAGTTCCTTCTATCCCAACAGAAAGGTAGGGTTTTAAAGTTCCTATTTATTTTGAGAGAAGGAGCATGAGTGGGGGGAGGGGCAGAGGAGAGGAAGAGAGAGAATCCCAAGCAGTCTTCTCACTGTGAGCATGGAACCCAATGCAGGGCTTGAACTCTCGAACCTGAGATCATGACCTGAGGTGAAATCAAGAGTCAGACGCTCAACCAACAGCCAAAGAGCAGCCCCCAGAGATGCACTATTGTATGTGTGTGGTGCCTAGCCTAGGTATAAAATCACTGCACTGAGATAAAACTGCTACACTGGTATATGGACAGGGACATTACAGTCTTTATTTTTCTAGCTCGGACTCCTAATATCTCTATTCCTCAGAAAGTCTTTCACTCAGCACGGGCAGCCTCTTTCCACTTCAACTGATATCTGCTCAAATCTGTTTTCTCTCTCATCTAAATAGAATATCAAAGTCCAAGTATATTATAAAATTGTGAGTAGGAGATTCAAGCTTGGCGTCTATTTGTTCTTAGTAGTACTTGCCATGAAATGAAGCTAGGGATAGAAAGTGATTATAAAAATCATTGTTTAAATTTGTATGATTATTTGGTTAATCTGTCTGAATTTTTCACTCTTATATTGTAAAATACTTGGTACATAGCAGATGTTCAATAATTTATTGAACAAATAAAAGTTATACCATAGTAATTCTGACCAGCTATATAAATCACAAAAAGTTAAAGCTGCAAAAAAATTAACAAAAAGGCATATTACCTTATTCCCACATTGTATTAAAACTTTNTCTATAAGCCCAGAATCCCTAAAAGCCTAGTGGTAACTGAACTGTTTCCAATAGTTATTTTGTATCTACGTCAAACACTCAGTATCCCTAGTGATGTTGGAAAGTTGGCAAACTAAAAGACAAAATTCCAAATATTTTAACATTCTTATTATATAGCTTTCTAGACATTTTGCTCCCAGACACACACTCAGGATAAACACACATTCAACATTAAATGATTATTTATTTTTCAGGTTTAAAAGGTTTCAAAATACGTATGTACAAGCTAAATAAAACAAACTACCCTCAGAGAATCAATGTAGAGCAGAATATATAAATACACAAAGTCTGTTTTATACGATACAAAAAATGATAACGTCAACAAATACAAAGAAAAACAGTCAAGGAAGGTAAGCAATTAGACCATCTTAGCAAAGAATATATTAACTAAGATAGACCAGGACAAACCCCTAAGCATCAGGGCAGAATTTCTTTCCTGTGCCTCCCAGTGGCCTGGCTTTCCTTTTCTGCGCTGTGTTGCACACTTCTGAGGCACCAGCCTCTGGCAGATCATCAGGCACCTCCTCCTTATCAGCCTAAAAAGGAGCAGATACAGTAAAATAGAAGGTTCACACTAACCCCAGGATGGAGAACAATGAAGCGTTGTAATATTATTTCTAAGTACTTCTTTGCTGCCGCAAAGAATTACTTTCTTTGTATATAATATTCCCTCCAAAAGCATCTTCCTCAATCTTTTGTATATTTAAAATTTTTATGTCTTTTCATAAGTAACTGCTACTTAACACAATTTGAAGGATGTCATAACTCAGAAAGAACCAGAATGTGCAAATCTTTGTTTTCCTGCAATTTGTATTGTTAGAGGAGGAAGCTCTATCAGCTTAAATGAGGGAAATCTTCCTTCTTCCATGAATGGTCCCGTAATACATGTTAATTTTCCCCTCCCTCCTCTACCTCCCACTCCTTCCTGATTCCTGCAGTAGTCCCTTCTCAGTGTTAAAAAAGAAAACTTTGAAAAACGAATCTAAATCACCTCACATTTATCCGTGCTACCCCCAAGAATATAAAAAAAATTAACCAGATGCTGCCTGCCCTCTAGTGTTGTCAACAGATGACAACCGTTGAGGAAAAATGTACTCTTGTTTGAACTACGAGGTTGTTATGCTGAATAAGTATTTAGAAAGTTGCAATAGGAGAAAAAGATCAATTAGCTACTCAAGAGTACAGTATAAATTTAGCAAAGTTCATAAACATGCATGTATTTACAGACAAGTACACTTCCCATGGGCTAACAACAGTAGCAAAATGAGATCTGTACAATCTTCATACCTTCTGTTTCTGTCTTGCATGCTTCTCTGTCCACTGCCTGGCATTCTTGAGGAAGACTGGCTTATTGTATTTAAATTCGGAGGACTGAGACAAAAATCAAAGAAGTTAATGGAGAGAAAAATGATTTGTAGTGGTTCAGCTGCAGCTGCCACAGCTATCCTCACAACGAAAAGTCAGGATATGGGCCGCAGAAGAAAAGAGGATACTTACTATGTCTGCCATGAGTGGGTCATCAGGGTTGGGTTCGGACATGAGCAACTGAATAGAAGTCAGCACCGTTGCGAGGTTGAGAGATGGCCTCCAGGCCCCCTATATATAGACAAATAGGCAGATGTTTTTGTATTACTAAGAATGTTATACTCTAATTCAAGTTATATAGATGAGAACCACAGACTGCTTTTACAGTCTACCCTTTACCCACCACTCACTTTTGGTGGCAATTTGAGAACATCTAGACAAATCCTTCCGGCAGAATCAATGTTTGGATGATAGATTGGAGTAAGAAATCGGATCTGAGGGGGTTCAAATGGATACCTTTGAAAGCACAGGACAACAGAATTTTTATTAAAATATTGCTTCTTAATACATTATAAACAGCTTCCTGGTGACTAATCAGGAAGACAGCCTTTGAGAGGCAAACCTTTTCTCTCCTCAAATTTTTATTATGAAAACTTACAAACAAAAGCTGAAATAATAGCATTAAAACAACACTCATAAACCCACTACCTAGATCAAGCCACTTCACCCTCTAAATACTTGATCATGATCTCCCAAGAAAAAAGGTCATTCTCCTATATAGCTGCAATACTATCAGTATACCTATGAAAAACTTAAAAATTTATTCTCCAATATCATCTACTATTCAGATATCCTCAACTGCTCCCCACCCAGTTTTCTTTTTTACATATAGTTTTTGAAAAACAGGATGTAATTAAGATTTATACATTGCCATTTAGTTACTATGCCTTTTTAGTGAAACACAAACCTTGGAAAACTCCCAGTCTATTTTCAAAACTGATGTTATCACATGATTATTAAGCTACTTCTCTCAGGACTTTAACAAGTTTGGCCAGGATCTGACCTAGTGAATAGACATCTATATAACAGACATTCATTTCTTCCCTTCCTCACTCTGTATGAATCTACAACTACAACTCACCTGAGAGAACCTTAAAGGAGATCTGAATTAAATGGTGCCTTAACACAGAAACAGAAAGTAGAATGGTGGTTGCCAGGTGCTGGGAGAAGAGGGGACTGGCAACTTCGTGTTGAATGGGTATGGGGTTTCAGTTTGGGAGAATGATAAAGTTCTGGAGATGGAGGATGGCGATAGATGCAGAACAATGTGAATGTATTTAATGCCACCGTACCAAACACTTAAAAGTGGTTTAAATGATCAATTTTATGTTATGTACATTTTAGCACAATGAAAAAAAAAGAGAGAGAGAAGCCTTTGATGTGATGTAGACCATCTTTACAGAAGCAATTTGGACTCCAGAGAGATAACTTGCCCAAGGTGGTATTAAATCATAAGACTAGGATTAAAACCTAGGACCTTTAACTCCTACATTTAACACTCTACTACATTACTCTATCTTCTAATAACTGTGCTTCTTTTAGTAAGTTTAGAATCTAATCCATACTAACCTCTCAGGAATGATAACTTCCAGCTTGAAAACACCTTTTTCATAAGGTGTGTCAGCCGCACCTAATATTTCTTTAAAAAAAATAAATAAAAGTTAAAAAGTAATTGGATGATTTAAATGACCACACCATACAGACCTAATAAACTCTATGATCCTAAAGAAAAGCCAGGTCTAGGACAATAATTCTCTTTCAGGGCTTTAATAAGCTCTCATGCAATATACCTATTTACCCATTTACTTTGTTTCACGGTGTCAAACAAAGGAGAGATATAAAATCAAAACAGAAGTTGGACAATGCTGACCACAAGTAAATACAAGCTGCAGATTTGTTTTGCCTGGACTGCAGTATTCTAATCATTTATGTTTCCTGTCTGGCCTCACAGATATTTGAGATGGTATCTTTGGTCTAAACACTGCTTCAGAGCTGATGCCCAAATCCTGGCTACAAGTCAGCAAAAGGTGTAATAAAAGACCAAAGAAGCATTTTGTCAAGCAAACCTTTTATACATGTAAACAAATTAGGGTTAGAAAGATGGTAGGGCACTTCAATCTTGCCATTGTTCTCGACTTTAGAATATGCAAATGTTCAAATTTCAGCACAATCTCCTATAGGGTCATGATAGGTAAGACATGATACCTACGAGCTCGCAGATCATCCATTTGGTCCTTATCTTGCCAGCAGGTGATGCCTGGGGGTGGCTCTGTGGCTAACAACTGCAGCTCCCTCTTCAGACGTGAAGCTCTCTGCATGGTCCCCAGGTAGAAGGAACCACACAGTTCATTGAACCACACTAGGCGCTGGCTGGGACTCGCTAGGGAGAAAAGGGACAACCATGAAATAGTCAGCAATGGTGACTGGAGTTTTTAGCTCATGGCTTCAATTTAGTAAAAAACAAATTCTTCATATTAATTCCCATTCTGAGAAGGGAATCTGCGTTTTTTCTACTTCCTTCTTGTTATCTATTCAAGCAAGCAAATGTTAAAAATGAAATGTAAATAATGAAAAAAGTTCTACAAACAACAAGTTTTCAATTAATGTCTGTTTCCAATGATAAAGTATAAACTCATGAGGTAGAGCCTGGTGTCTAATTTTACTCCCCACTGCATCCTTAGCATGCCTGGCATAAAAAAGGATTGACAAATATTAGCTGTGGGAGGAAGTCCATATATGCTTTGTGGAGAAAGCCAGGAATGAATGATAGGGAGGTAGTCTCACTCTGAGATACTTATAAGCAAATGCTTAAATGTCTGTTTTCTCCATATACCTTGGATTCCACTTCCTCCCAGTTCTTCAGTATTTCCAATCTCCTTCCTATCAACATTAAAATATGCTCAAAATCTCTCTCATCTAAAACAAACACCCACATCCACACCTGCTCAACACCCTTCCTAACTCTAGCTCTCCCTCTGGCTACTATTCAAAGGACACCGATCTTTTGATAGAGGAGTTACATATACCATCTCTCAGTTTGTCTTTTGACAAACTTTTGATGTCTCTTAAACGACGCACAAGTATTAACTTTAACATAATCAATTTTAAAACTTTTCCTTTACACGGAAACTTCTGCGTATTAGATTTTTCCCTACTCCCAAACTTAGCTATTTGTCTACATAATCTTCTAAATGTAAATGTTACAATTTACATCTTTAATCCAGTAGGAATTGATTTTTGTGTATATTGTGAGGTAGAGGTCCAATTTTGGATTTTTTTCCTCCATATGAATAACCAATTGTCTTAGTCTCTTTTATTGGAAAGTCCATTCTTTCCCTGCTGATATGGTCATAAATTTCCATATATGGATGGATCTGTTTTGGGATTTTTCAATTTGTTCCACTGGTCAGTTGGATTATCTTTGAGTCAATACCTCACTATTTTAATTACTATAACTTATTAATAAGACTTGCTATATTTGGTAGTTAAGTTCCTCCACCTTGTTCTTTTTCTTCAGGAATGTCTTGATTACTCTTGATCCTCTGCTCTTCTGTAGGGATTTTAGAATCAACTAATAAAAGTCCCCAAGTATATACATCTCAGGATCTGGTTCTCAGTTTTGTAAACTAAAAACTCAACTTGGCAGTAAACCTAGATTTAGTAGGGCTTAGATGTACTAATTTATTCCAGGGTCACTCACAAAGGCTTAAACATGAAAAGGTCAATTTATTAATTTGTACAACTACAGTAAACTTTTAAATTTTAATCCCACACATTCTGTCAAGTTATTTCTACTTGGAAAACTAATTATAATCAGAAGATTCCCTGGTGGGCACAGACTGTAATTACTGAATGGTTGTTATTTATGATAATCATAAATTTAGATTGAGGCATCTACCTCAATCACAGGGATGTTTAAAGGAGACTAAATTTGTGTATTGGTCAGGTAAAGACATTCTCCTGCACTGTTGCAGACACATTGGTTCTTTGGATCTTTCTTTTCTAATCTCCAGGCTTGCTGCTCCTCCACAATTAACAAACTCTTCCGGAAATACTTAAATAAGATTAATAATATTATAAGTGAATTAAGTTGTTAAATAGAATTACACTACAACAATCTTTCATATAAATTATTCTTTAAAAATTTTTGTTTTTATTTTTGAGAGAGACAGGTTAAGCGGGGGAAGTGGGGGGTGGGGAGAAAGAGAGAGAGAGAATCCAAAGCAGGTGCTTAACCCACTGAGCCACCCAGGTGCCTCTAAATTATTTTTTAAAGTACTTCCAAACGTCCATAGCTGCACCCATTAAGACTTTCATTTTTTGGAAGCAGTTATTTCACTAGATAATTAACCACACCTTTTATATACAGATCCTTATTACTTTCCTCAGTAAGCAGATACTGAGAACGCAAGGACAATAAGAATCTACAAGTAACAGAGTATAGTTTTATATAAAATGAGAACCCAGGGGAAACGCACAGTAAAGGGATTAGAATAGGGTGAGAACAAGCCAGACAACTTCTCTAAAGAAATTTCTCTGGTTGCTTCAACCAGACCCCAGCCTCACGATATTAACACAAATTGGTGTATGGCACTCCTTGGCTCAAAGGCCATCAATTACTGCGTATTTTCTGGGCACAAAGATTCTTTACAATCAAACCCCAACGCCTATTTCCAACTTCATTCCCAGGAACTACTCCCCACAGAGTTATGCTTCAGCCACACCGACTTCGTGCTGCCCAGGAGTCTCATTCTTCCATACCTACAGACACGTCCACATTAAATGATCACTTCTTGCCCTTCTCTAGTAATGCATCCCAATCCCCAACTCCTTTCAAAGGTCACCCTGTCTGCTTCCACACCAACTTGCACCGTGAGTGGTAATTCAGCTCAGGCAGCCTCTCCTCCTCGGGGCAAAATGCCTTGAGGGCAGGTCTAGTCTACGTAGGTTTTCTTCCTTTCTTTTAAAAATTTTTTTGAATCAGCAACGCCTACCAGTATGCAGCCCTGTCCTAAGTTTAAACAGCTAATGAAGGAAACGTGAGTTTTGGACCAGATGGTGAAGAAGGCGAAACCGCCTGTGCGAGGCCCCGGGGCACACTCTCCCAAGGGCACTCTTCTCCCTGCTGCGCAGGGGACTGGCTTGGGGAGCTAGGGCCATCAAAGGGCTGCGGAGATTCTACACAGCCTCCGCTTTTCCCAGCTTCTCCCTTCCGAAGACAGGAAACTCCCACATTAGGCAGAAACAGGACTCCTTTTCACCAAGCTGCGTAGGGACCAACGCCGGGTTGCGTTTTCTCCACTAGGCAACCAGAAAACTCCCCACTTACCTGGGCAAATTCGCCTCACTACACCGCAGCGCGCGGACCAGCTGCTACCCGCGCCTGCGCAAGTTCAGACGGTTGGTGCGGCTCCGCCTCTCGCCCCTGAGGGCTTGCGATTGGCCCGCAGCAATGCCCGGAGGAGGAGCGCAGCTCCCTATTGGCTAGCGCTCTGAGCCCGGCTTCCGCTCGCGCGGCTTTCAAATCGGAACGCGCTTCGGGAGCTATCCCTCCATCTCGTTGGTGGAGTTGTCGCTCAGGGCTGAGACGCTCTTCGTTTCTGCCCGGCTACACCACCTGGTGTGGCCCGTGCGGTGACAAGTTTGGTTACGAAGTCAGCTCTCTTTGTCAAAGCAGGCAAGAAGTCGGAAATCGCCTCAGAGAAGGAACAATGAAGGGAATCGGAAATATTTGAACTGGAGAAGGGAATGCGTGATAAGTCTCTTCATTGAAGTATTTTTTTCGCGTGGAAAATTTTACTACTTCAGAGGACACATCAAAGATCAAAGGATGAAAGTTAAAGCGATGCAGAATTTAGCTCAATAAAGCACAGTGGCAGTTAGAACCCTGAAGAACAGAACAGGTAAACTTGGGAGGTAGCGAATTCCTTCGTCACTGGAAGTGTTCAAGTGGAAGTTAATTAGGGATAGTGCAAAAGGGATCCTTGCACTGGGTGGAAGTTTACAATAGATGACTTGGAGGCTTCCTTCCAGCTCTGAAAGTGTGGTACTACCTGACCAAGGAGGTACCTGTTTATGGCTAAGCTGGTCTTGACTTCTCAATGGTTCCTTCCTTGTCTCCGTGAGTGTACATGGATGGCTTGGAAACAGCACAGCTGGAACTTGACTAGCCTTTGGGAATACTGTGGGTGGGAAAACAAGGATAACACACACACACACACACACACACACACACACACACACACACCTTATTTCACTGCTTTCAGCTCATTGTGTGGCTTTGAAATCGTGGTAGCATAGGAGTAATGGCCAGTCTTTCTAAACTTGCAAACCAATATAATTCTGGCCACTGCAGTGATTTCTGCATTTAGTCCAGATTGGTGTTAAGTAGCGCCCGGTTACCTGGAGCCCACTGCCTGGTATATTACCTCTCCCCTGGTGACCCACACATTCACTAGCACTCTGTCCATGGTTCTACCCTGGGGATCCTCACACTGGTTGTAAGAATGAATCAACTAAAGTAGCTTATGAATTACGAACATAAAGAGTCTTAGGACTGTTCAACCTAAGTTCCAGTTCACTGTTGGTGTTTGTGTTTATTGCTAGTATTTACTCATTGTAACGGAGTGTTTTCTGGAGTTGGCTGCTTATGTTACTACTGATATTTTGTTTTAATCCCTTCAGTGTCTTTATTTTCTTCCTATCCCAACGTAATTGTATCTCAGTTACAGTTATGTCTTCAGAACTGAAATGGTTGCCTCCTTGGGTGCTTTTCTGAGAAACAAGTATTAAATATCTTTTTTTTTGTTTTTAAAGTTTATTTATTTATTTTGAGAGAAACAGAGAATCCCAAGCGGGCCCCAGCTGAGAAATGAGTCTTAAAAGCATCTCTTAAAGGGGCATCTGGGTGGCTCAGGCAGTTGAGCAATCGATTCCTGATTTCTGCTCAGGTTTTGATCCCAGAGTCATGTGGAGCCTGCTTGGGATTCTCTCCCTCCCTCCCTCTGGCCCCCTGCCCCTCTTCCCCTCTGCCCCTCTTCCCCTCTGGTGCACTGGCATGCTCTCTCTCCCTAAAATTAAAAATAAAACAATATTAAAGGCGATTCTTATAAAAAGCAGGATCTGAGCTGAGTCTGGTGGAAAGGAGAGATGGTATCATAAGACAAGCATATGCCAATAATTTTGGCAACAAAATTGAAAGAACTGAATAAAAGAAAAAAGATAAAAAGAACTCCAGGGGCTAAATGTACAGTTTCCATTTGTCCACCAGAGGGGGGTATGTTAACTGGTGAGAATAGTGGCCAGGCTGAAAAATTTTTGTTAACCATGTACAGGTGTTACTGCTTTCAAAAAAGGAAGTATTCTAATATTCTGATTTATTTTTTAAGTGTATTGTGGGAAATTACTTAAAATTTCTTCACACAAGAATATATATGCATCATAGCTGGCTCACTTTAATGCATTTAAAAGCAAAAACATATTTATACACAGGATTATTTGTCAGTATTTACTCATTTGAATATGAAACATTTTCTTTAATATAGAGTATTATTAAAAATTTGTTTTAAATGTTATTTCTGAGACAGAGAGAGACAGTGTGAGCAGGGGAGGGTCAGAGAGAGAGGGGGAGATACAAAATCTGAAATAGGCTCCAGGCTCTGAGCTAGCTGTCAACACAGAGCCCGACGTGGGTCTCGAACCCACAAACTGTGAGATCATGACATGAGCCGAAGTTGGACACTTTACCGACTGAGCCACCCAGGCACCCCTAGAGTATTTTTTTTTTTAGTAAATCTAAACTATCGTATTTGTTTAATGGGCTGATTATGTAAGTTTACTTATATATAAACTTATATAATTGGTTGGGGGAAGATGTTTCAGAAAAACTTCCATGATCTTAATTTTGAAAAAACTTTTTTAAGCAGTGTACGCAGACTAATTTTGTTTTATTTTTTGTGACATAACTTTTTTCTTTGCCTGAGCCAGTTAAATTAATTGGATTGTAATAATTATTACTGCTTTTTGTAATCACATAGCTGAAGATACATTCTTCTCCTTCCAGATAGGTATGCACTTAAATTATCCAAGGAACTTAGCTACTTATATTTTTGTTTACAATCTCCAAAGACTGTATTACACTCTAATGGCTTCAGAAAAAGAAAACCAAATAAAATAGTAAGGAAGTATTTCCTGGAACTTCCCAGTATCGAGACTGAGTTTTTTCTGTTGAAATTTAAGTTTACCTCTTAGTAATGAAAGGATTTAACTTGGACTTGCTCAATTTTAGCTTATTTATACAATTGGCACCAGGTATTTCTTCTTCCCTGATTCCGAATGTGAAAATAACACAGCCAAAATAAATGTAACATTATTGATCTCTGAAAATTTTATCCCAGTTAAAAAATTCTTAATAGAAAACCATTAGGTCAGTAAAATATACAGTTCAATAATGCATGCTTTTTTTGAGGTGCTATTGTGTATCAAGAACATATTATTAAGATCGTTAATTAAATATAAATATTAAGATAGCATGGATTGCTGCTCAGAGATGTGCTTCCTGAGATTTCAGCAATTTGTGTTATGCCAAAACCTTGCCCCTCTTTACTTTTTGGCTTCCATCTAGATGGGCAGAGTTTAGCTAATGATGGTTTCATGAAGAGGGTTAAGCATCTTGCTGGGTACTCTTTCCTGTCTGTTATGACATCAGTGTTTCTTTTATCTTATAGGGAGAATTCTGTTTGAGAGCTTGTGGGAAATTTAAATTATCGGCAAGAGGCTGAGTTGTAATAAGAAGAGGTTCCATGTTGACAAGTTACAAAACCTCATACAGAATTTTTAATTGCAATAGATGATGAGAGGTGACAAGTTCTACAGTGACTGTAAATCATTGCACAATAGTAAGGAAAACAAGGCTATATAAAGTATATTTTATTGTATCTTGACTATTTATTATTTATTTATTTTGTTTAAAATTTTTTTTAATGTTTATTTATTTTTGAGAGAGAGAGACAGAGAGACAGAGTGCAATTGGGGGAGAGGCAGAGAGAAAGAAGGAGACACAGAATCCCAGGCAGGTTCCAGGCTCTGAGCTGTCAG